>NC_080544.1:16206017-16348517 GCF_028640845.1 Ahaetulla prasina | reverse complement strand
TCATTCTGCTGGACTGTGTTAAGAAAAAAAAATATCCTGAATTTTAAGTTTATTTAAAGAACTGAGTGTGTTACCTAAAAGACGAATGTCTTTCATTCTGTCTCTACTCTTGAAGGTACAGGGATAATGTCTTTTTATTTAAAGTTTAGTTCAGGAGTGAAAGTCCGTTGCTCTTTTTAAAAAGGCATCTTAAGTGATTATTTTATTCTTCTGGTTATCTTTTTTTGGGGGGGGCAGATTTTTGGTTTCTTTCCAGCCTAGTACTTTCCCTAACTCTTTTACAGCATTTGTTCTTGCCTGACTTAAAACTTTAATTTCATTAAGGTTTGCCAAGGATTTCCACAACTGTGGGTAGTCTTAATGCTTGATCAATGCTGTCTTGCATTGGTTTAAGCTATTTTGTAATGTCTTGAATTTCACGTGTAGAAATAAGTTTTGTTCCCTTAACCATAGCACTAAGCTAGAGGTTTGCAAATATATACTTAGTCCCAAACTTGCTTGTGTCTGAATTAAGAAAGTTGGCAGCCCTTGACTGATTTTTCAAGTAAATCAACAACCTGCTGCTACTTTTGCTCCTTGGCTAGAGCTTTAAAATAAGGGTCAATTTCATATTCATGTTGTAGGTATAAGAAATATAAACAGGTTTATACATGCCATTTGTGTGTATTTTATTTTATTTATTTAAAGAATGTACATTGCTGTCCACTCTCAGTGACTCTAGGCAGTTTGTAAAAAAATAAAGTGTATACTCATGTATTTGGTATGTGCACAGACATTCAATAATATCCCAAGTAGTCCTTTCTGGCCCAAAGCCTTATCAAATTACATAAAAACAACAAATCTCATCTGGTACTTTAAGTAATCTTGCCTGGCAGTGAGTTGAAATTTGTTCCTGCTACAGGAATCCCATGACTTCTCAGGAAGGGTTCTGCATTCACTCAGATCTTCCATTTTGTCATGTGAATTAGCATTACTCCGTTAGAAACTGAAGTCTGAAAGAGTACTTGTAACAAAGGAATGGCCTTATTAAGATGTTTGGCTAGTTGTCTTGCTGAAACAAGTTTTGCATCTTCTGTTCTGGCTTCTCATTTTTAGCACGGGAAATGAGTGTGCCCAGCTATAGAAGGACCCGTTCCCATAACTGACACACTTATGGGCACTTTTCCTGTCTTTGCTTATGATAAGGGATGGGAGGCGGACTGTCACTGAGCATGTAGAAAAGCATTTGTTTGTCATTACTCTTGTGATTACCCAACCAAGTTAGGAATAAAAGACTGAAGCCAGAGAAAAGGCATAGCACCTAAGGCAAACACCAGCTCCTGTCTCAATGCCGAAACTTCTGGTTGGCATTTTATATTACAAAGATCTTGAAGGAACCAGCAAAATATTTTGAAAACTAAAGAGAGACACCAGATACCATGGGTGTTTTGCTTTTCTTATTGCACATATCTAGAAGTTGCTCACTACCCGTTTCCCTCAGCAATCCCATCTGCCCAAGTAATGTTGCAGAGATGCTCCACAAGATGCTATCAAATTGTAATTTTCAGTGTTACAGAAAACACTACTAATTGGTATTTATGTCATTTAGTTATCTTTAAATTAAGTTGAAGTTAATTAGTGGTGATGACTCTTTGTAATGTTGTACCCCGCCTAGCCCCATCATAATTGATCAAGTATGGCCATTGGCTTTGGTGAAGTTTCAGAAAAAAACGTAGTGGGTTAGATTGAGGTGGATATTATCTGTCTTCAATTGTTGCTTTAACCGTGAAGCTCAAATACGAACTCTGAACGACTTTCTTGCTTTCAGAGTTGCTCTAAACTATATCAAATCATTGCTTTATGAGAAATGGGATGAAAAATTAAGATTTCTTGTTGAATTGCTTGAGTAGAAAAGTTGGCAGGATCAAAAGTTTGTGCACTTCTTGCATTAATAATCTATTTGTGTTCTACTTCTGTGCCAGGATGCACACTTTTTAAACATCCACTATTGGCATAACAACAACAACAACAACAGCAACAACAACAACAACAACTTAGCAATGACTCAGAGCTGACAAGAAAAAAACAGAATAGAGACATGTTCCACCCCATATTCACATCATAGTATAAATTTACAGTGTCTGTGCTTGCTTTCAGGCATTTGTACATCCCTAAATCCTCACACACTTATCGGGGAAGAGATAAGACCTTGCAAATATGTTTCATAGGCCGACTTCTGCTGGATGCAGAAATGCAGCCATAGAAAACGGTTCTCTGACCAGAAATGAAAGAAATAAACCTTTCTTCTTAAATTGGCGGCGGGGGGGGGCGGTTATTTGTGGGAAGAAGTGAAAAATGCAGTTTTAATTATCCACAAGAAAAGATAGTCGTGGTGAAAGAAGACGCAAAATGGAAAAAAAAATATATGTACAAAAATAAACTACTACTAGCCCTAAAATTTTCATGTGCTACCTAGCTATATTAAGCAACATTCAAACAAGAAGGCTGGCTTGTCAACAACAATAGATTCAGTGTCAAATATTCCCTAGAGAAATGTTATTTGTTTTGTTATCAGAACAATTTTCTGACCTTATCTTTGTTTTCCTCACACCATATGAATGGAAAAACAATGGATATTTCCCATTACAAATCGGTTTAAAATTGCATATTGTTGAGTAAAATACCTGTGATAAAAACTTAAATTTATAGCTTTACTTCTGTTTTCAATTCACCTTGAACAGCTAACTGGAGAACAAGGATAGCAACAATTAATAACAAAGTAATTGTTAGAATTGTGCATTAAATTACAATCATTTTAAAACTACAACAATATCCAAGCCAACAGGGATTCAGCTCCATTCCATCCTTGAGTTTGTGTGCCCTTCCTGCCCTCCCACCCACCCCCCGGCATGTGAGCTGAACTAGGGGCATGCATCATAACCACGTCCTTCTATCAAGTGTGGACTAAGAACAATCTCCATTAGCTGACAGGCAGGCAGGGTGATAAATGCCCCCGACGAAGGGGAAGGAATTGCGTAAAATAAAGAAGCATGTTCCAACAAGTCTTGTCAAAATTGTATTGATTTAATCATCTGCAGAAATACACATTCCTGGCTACTGTAGCGTGCATCGTGGGTGCAGTTTAGAGCGGCTGGCAGGCCTTCTCCCTCCCTCACCAAGTCCGAAGGTGATGAAGTGCAAGACAAACAGCCTTCTAATTCTTTTTAAAAAAATAAAAATAAATGTTGGCTCACAAAGACATGCCTTGCTTTCCCTTCTCCAGTGCAGTTTTTTGCTGAATTTACTGCTTACAACAATAATAAACTTAAGTCGTACCCATTTTGATATGCATCCTGCTCTTTGTTAACGAGGGGTTTTAAAGCTTATTTTAAATCCTCTCAAAGCATCTGAGGAGTCAACTTGGATTGAAGTCTTAGATGGGGGTGTGTGTGCGGGTCCCTTGCGTATCATTCAACCCACTGAGGTTTCAGAGAGATAAAACTACATCTTTCGCTCCTCTCCTGCTGCTGCATTGGAGTTCACTGGGACGCTTGGATTTCCTCAGGGACACAGAGGAACTGCGAGAGACATTAAAAAAAAAGGAAGCTTTTTAAATTTAAAAACAAGGAGGAGATATTCAAAATGAATGAGTGGACCACTTGACAAACAGTTCCTGGCTTCCAGTCAAATCTCTTTTGGCATAAATCATCTGATTAGATCTCCGTAGATGATTCCAGAACTGCCAATATTCTCTGGCCACTGTAAAAGGTGAGATGGAAGCAACACAAGGTGACAGTAGAATGCCAGCTGGCCACGGGCCAAGTCTTTTTCCACTTCGCAGAATTAAAGCTGAAATTATGACTTCAAGGCAGAGGCAGGAGGGAAGGGTGGCAAATGGTTATGACTAGGAGTCGCAGTGTGGTGATTGTGGTGTTTTCATTCTGTTTCCAATATCAGTAACTTAGGACTGCAGACTAAAGGGGCGCGGACCAGTAAAAAATAATTTCATTTTATAGCCTGCATTAGAAGATTGTTTTTTTTAATTCTCTGCAAAAAAAAAAAAATCGCAACCATTTTTATTTTCTATCTCCTAATAGACAGAGTCTTTACAAATACTTTTTTTTCTAGTTTACATAGCTGTTAATGTAAATAGCCAAAGAACATTTTAATATAATTATCGTGAAGATAAAACTTTCACACACATAATTTTAAAGCATTTAAATGTAAGCTTTTTATTAAAAATGTAACCGCTATTTGTACGCAACTAAACACAACTTTAAGTACTATAACTTCTTTGGGGTTTGTGAGTTTTGGATTGTGGAAAGAGTAATAGAAATAATCGAAGCTATTCTTCATAACTGTAATGCAGATAGGGCAGTGGCTTTTCAGCAACAACTCATCACTAACCTTTCCTAAGGGGAAAATAGCTTTGGCAAAGCAATCTTTATAAGAAGAAGAGCTTCTTTTAATGCCTGAAATTTACAGAAATAACCTTATTGCTGCCCTATAAGGATTTCTGTAGCAGAAGCCCCACGATATAAAACTCCAATCCTCAGTTCTGTAGTTGGCTAACCTACATGAATCATCTTTCTGATAATGAAATAATCCTAAAAACGGTTCTAAAATTGCTTTATCTAAAAGTAGTCTCCATAAGGATAATAATGATGTGTGTGAGGGTGTTTTCAATACAAGCTATGATTTTTTTTAAAAAAAAAATTGAATACTTTATTTAATCCCTTTTAGTGTTTGTTCATTATATTGTTAGTTTAAATATATTTTTAAAATCTGATCAATATACATTGCCTCTCCTTTTTTCTAATTTTCCCAGGCCAAAGAACAACTAGGGAGCTGAGATTAGAGGAGGAATCTGAGTGGGAATCCAGCCAAGTATGGGGGGGGGGGGGAAAACACCTCTTGATATTCTCAAGGAAAGGAAGAATTTGCACCTTGGCAGGCATTTTTTTTTTAGGAATCATTTTCAGAGAGGGCATTTTAATTGTTAATCTTTCAGGAGGAAATATCATCCGAACAACCAACTTTCGGGAATGAAATAAGAGTAAAAGTTTCCTTGTGGTATAGTCAAACATGATGAATGAAACAGATAATTATTTTTTTTTCTGATTGTGAGAGGAACAGACAGGAGCCAATATTTCTCTAGGCCAAACCTCCAAATTTCATTAAGAACTGGGAGAGCCAGTGCAGACCCTTGATTTATGTGGATTTAGGATTAAGTCATGAAAATGAGTCTATAGAGTAAACCACTATTCTTAACACCATTGCCTTATTGACATATTTGAAGGAGATTAGCATTATGCATTACTACCATAGGAGGCATGTTTGCCCTTAGTTATGGCACTATGTGGGATAAGCCACAAGTGTGGAATGCCAAATGCTGGTTAGATTTTGGCACTTATGAAAATAAGGCCTAGTGTGTTTCTGTGCATGCGGCCAATATAAGGGCCCTACCCCCCAAATAATCCCTACTTAAGTGCCTGCGCAGGCTGGCCAGCCACCAATTCTGTCTGGTTGCTCGCGGTACTGCTGACACAAGGTGAGGTGAAGCAAAGGGGGTGGAGCTGCCCCACGCGCACACCAGCTCACCTCAGGGCCCCCCGCAGCCAGGCCATCCATGCTCCAACAACTCCCTCGCAGTGGCAGCACCAGCAGCCGTGTGCAGCAGAAGCCCACATGGCCGCTAACCCACTTTTTTCCGGCACTGGCATGGCAACGGAGAAGGACATGCCCGTGCCACAGCCATGAGGTATGGTGGGAGGATAGAGCTACCTCATGCTCCCCACACCGGTTTAACTTAGGGCCCCCCCAGCCAAGCCATCTACACCCTGACAATTGCCTCACCTCCTGGCTGTGACTCTTGACAGCCCTGTCCAGCAAGACCCTACATGGCTGCTGGCTTACTTCTGCTTGCTCGAGCAGGAGGCCAAGTAAACACATTGGTGCCACAACCACGAGGTGAGGCAGGTGGCGGGACGTGGATGGCCTGGCTGCAGGGGCCCTGAGGTAAGATGGTAAGCATGTGTGGCAGTTCCACCCTCCCTGCCTTTCAGCAACAGCACTCAAAAGAAATAAGACATCCCCTGAAAATAAGCCCTAGTGCTTATTTCGGAGCCCAGACAAAAATAAGACTGAGTCTTATTTTCAGGGAAACAGGGCAGATGCAATTACTGAAGCGTCTCCAAATGAAACTGTCTTAACATTACAGCTTATACATATCAGAAAAGAAGAAAATGTTCATCTGAGGTTTCACAGTTGTGAGAGTTTTTGATTGGAGCAAGCTTTTAGAGTCAATGTCAGAGATGGGCTTCAGCAGGTTCTGACCGGTTCTAGAGAACCGGTAGCAGAAATTTTGAGTAGTTTGGAGAATCAGTAAATACCACCTCTGACTGGCCCCACCCCCATCTATTCTCTGCCTCCTGAGTCCCAGCTGATCAGGAGGAAATGGGGATTTTGCAATAACCTTCCCCTGAAGTGGGATGGGAATGGAGATATTACAGTATCCTTCCCCTGCCATGCCCCCCAAGCCATGCCACACCCACCCACAGAACCAGTAGTACATTTTTTTTTTTGAAACCCACCACTGGTCAATGTTGCAGTGCTTATCCGAACACAGCCAACTCTCATAATGGGTGGTTTTGCTGATGCAACCATAAGGCTACCAGATCAGAGCTGCAAAAATATGCCCAACCACTAGATGGCAGGAGAGTGTTACTGCATTTTGCGTTCTTTGGTTGCCATCTTTCTTTTTTTTAATTTGCATTTATATCCCGATCTTCTCCGAAGACTCAGGGTGGTTTACACTATGTTAGCAATAGTCTTCATCCTGTTTGTATATTTATATACAAAGTCAACTTATTGCCCCCAACAATCTGGGTCCTCATTTTACCTACCTTATAAAGGATGGAAGGCTGAGTCAACCTTGAGCCTGGTGGGACTAGAACCTGCAGTAATTGCAGGCAGCTGCTGTTAATAACAGACTGCATTAGCAGTCTGAGCCACAGAGGCCCCTAGTGGTCATTCGCCTTTTGGAACTCAGCTCAGATCTAGTAGTCCTGTGGAATGTTCGAGCCAGGTTTTTCTTTAGCCTTTTAAGCCCTTTAAGTCCATGATTGATAGAGAAATTGAAAATAGGCTCTGAACCCTTTCAAACTGCATCAACAGAGCCACCATTAGAGGGCGCTGGAGACAGCACTAAGCTGAAAGGACTTCCTGACTGAAGGGTGAAAGTCCCATCTGGTGACTTTTGAACAAATCCAAATGCTGTTGGTTCTGCTGGTTCTGGGTATAATGTAGTTCACCATGTTGAATTTAATAAGCATTTACAAGACAATGGGAGTAGCAGAATGCCAGCTTTGTTCTTTTCCGGAGAGGGCATGACTTTCATCTCAGAAAGACTGACTCAGGATTCTTTCTTTCTCTGAAGAAAGATTAAGTGATTTCTACCAAAGACTTTCGAAAGGGGGAAATGCCTTGGCTGAATTACTCAGTTATATATTTCCAGCTCCTCACATCAAACTGGGAGGGGACAAATCTCTTGAGAAAGTACAGATCAGTCAGAAAGAAATCTTGGAGTCACTTCAAACATCCTGTCAATAATTCATGGTTCATGCAATGAGGGTTTTTAAAAGCCCATTTTTTTCATTTGCCAAGTACAGGGAGAGCAGAATGTTCTCCATTGTGTAGGAACACCACAGCAGATTGCATTTAACAAGGAAAGGTCAGCAAGAAGAACCAGGCCTCCTCTTTAAAGAAGTTTCTTCTCCCTTGCTAGAAAAATCCATTTTGCGAGGTAGCAGGTAGGCTTGCAGGCACACAATGCCTTACACACTCATGCACACACATCAGAAATGGTATTCAGCCGGTTCAGACCGGTTCGGGCGAACCGGTAGTAGCAACCTGCTGATGGGCCTGCCCAATCCATCCGGGCGCAATTCCGTCCTATATCGCTGTGTTTTTGATGCCCTGCACGCGAGCAAATTGTCGTGTTGTTTGATGTTGGAGACAGTGCGCGCGAGCTAATTGCTGTGTTTTATGATGCCGCACACATGTGTGAATGGTGTGTGCTCACATTTCCGGTGCTGAGCGAACCGGTGGTAGCCCACCTCTGATACACACACACCTCATATAATTGTAATGGGAATTGTTCTGATCCCCAAACAAGTGGGAATCAAAGGTTCTAAAACGTAGTTCAGACCCAGTGTATGCTTGTTTTCACACTTTTCACATGCACTTGGTTCATCTTGATCATCAATACCATCAGACAAGGTGTTTGTCTGCAGATGGAGCTCTGGGCAGACTAAAAACTAGGAAAAATAAAGGAGATTCTTATATTTAGAGGTCAGTTTCTTTCAAAAAAAAAAAAAGGATGAATGGCGTTATTCTAAACAAAAACTACCCACTAGGTGAGATAGTTAATATGGTTTTACAAAACATTTCTCCATTTAAAAAAAAAAAAAAACCTTTTAGTAAAAACAGTTGTATTGGTGAAAAGAATAGAATAACAGAGTTGGAAGAGACCTTGGATGTCTTCTAGTTTAACCCCCTGCTTAGGCAGGAAACCTTACACCACTTCAGACAAGATCTTATCCAAGATCTTCTTAAAAACTTCCACTGTTAGAGAATTTACAACTTCTGGAGGCAAGTTGTTCCACTGATTCATTGTTCTAACTGTCAGGAAATTTCTCCTTAGTTCTAAGTTGCTTCTCTCCTTGATTAGTATCCACCCATTGCTTCTTGTCCTGCCCTCAGTGCTTTGGAGAATAGCTTGACTCCCTCTTCTTTTTGGCAGCCCCTGAGATATCAGAACACGGCTATCATGTCACCCCAAGTCCTTCTTTTCATAAGACTAGACATACCCAGTTCCAGCAACCTTACTTCGTATGTTTTAGCCTCCAATCTCCTAATCAACTTTGTTGTTCTTCTCTGCACTCTTTCTAGAGTCTCCACATCTTTTTGACATCGTGGTGACCAAAATTGGATGCAGTATTCCAAGTGTGGCCTTACCAAGGCCTTATAATGTGACTTTAACACTTCAGGATTGGCATTTATTTATTTATTTATTTATTTATTGCATTTGTATACCGCCCTTCTCCCGAAGGACTCAGGGTGGTTTACAGCCAATTTAAAAGATACAATAAATACACATTAAAAACAGACTAAAATTTATATAAATAATGGCCAAAATATTTAAAAACTAATTAATACAAAAAACTAAAACCCCATTTAAAATTACTTAGTCAGGCTAGCCCAGCTCGATGGAATAAAAGAGTCTTCAACTCACGGCGGAAGATCCGAAGGTCGGGGAGCTGGCGAAGCCCCAGAGGCAGCTCGTTCAGGGGCAGGAGCCCCCACAGAGAAGGCCCTACCCCTGGGGGTCTCCAGTCGACATTGTTTCATCGACGGCACCCCAAGGAGGCCCTCCCTGTGGGAGCGCACAGGTCGATGGGAGGCTGTTTGTGGCAGTAGGCGGTCCTGTAAATAGCCCGGTCCTAAGCCATGGAGCGCTTTAAAGGTGGTAGTCAACACCTTGAATTGCACCCAAAAGACCCCCGGAAGCCAGTGCAGCCCGCGCAGGAGCAGTGTTATATGGGAGCCACGAGGTGCTCCCTCTATCACCCGCGCGGCTGCATTCTGGACCAGTTGGAGCTTCCGGGTGCTCTTCAAGGGGAGCCCCATGTAGAGAGCATTGCAGTAGTCTAAGCGAGATGTAACGAGGGCATGAGTGACTGTGCGCAGAGAAACCCGGTCCACAAAGGCGGATCAGGCGGACCTGATAGCCCCCCTGGTGACGGCCGTCAGATGATCTTCAAGAGACAGCCGTGAATCCAGGAGGACGCCTAAGTTGCGTACCCTCTCATATCCTAAGTTGCCTCATAGGATATGAGGCGAATGTGTTTGTTTATGTGTTTGTGTGTGAGTGTATGCAAGAGTGATCTTTTAATTAGGTACAGTCTTCTACTGAAAATCCGTGGTCCTCATTTTACCCACCTCGGAAGGATGGAAGGCTGAGTCAACCTTGAGCCTGGTGAGATTCAAACTGCCAAATTGCAGGCAGCCAGCAGTCGGCAGAAGTAGCCTGCAGTACTGCATTCTAACCACTGCACCACCAAGGCTCTTGTAAATTTGTAGCGAGGTTTTGAGGTTTTGTGATTATTTCATGAGGATTTGTGTTTTGAAATTTCTATCTATTCATCCATCCATCCATCCATCCATTTATCATCTCATTTATTTATTAAGTGTATATGTCATCTCATTTATTTATTAAATGTATATGTCACTTTATATGACTCCCAGCAACGTAGAGTTCAAATGCTTCATTTGTCAGCAGTTGAATTATTACTTAACCATCAAGCTGATAGAATGACCATCACTATACTGAAATCTAACTCAGTTAATGAAACCATTTGGTTATAGCCTGTATATCAGGGGTTCCCAAACTTGGCAGCTTTAAGACTTGTGGATTTCAGCTCCCAGAATTCTCCGGCCAGCTATGCTTGAAGACAAGTTTGAAGACCTCTGCTGTATATGTTGTCCTGATCTTTTTCATGAATGTTGGCTTACTAAAGTAATAAATCAGGAATGGGTAATGTAATGGCATTCCATAATAAGAGAATGTCTAAAATGTTTCTTCATAGGTAAAAGTAATCAGAAATTAATTTCAGCTGTGTTCTGGGTTATAGCCCATTTCATGTGAAATGGGGAAATTAGTCCTAGTCATGGCTGGCCATATATTGTATCTATAGCTGTACAGTAGTGGCCAAAATTGTGGAAAACTTTTGGGGAAAGTGTATTTTCTAAAACTAGCTCATAATGAAACACCACTTTTTTTTTGCAGTAGTATTTATTTATTTATTTATTTATTTAAATTTTTATACGCCCTTCTCCCGAGGGACTCAGGGCGGTTTACAGCCAGATAAAATGACAGTACTATTACAAAATAAATACTATTAAAATACCACTAAAAACTTATTCAAATTGGCGCAATTAAAATTTAGCAAATAATAAAACCCATTAAAACCCATTCAAAACCCATTTAAAACCCCTTAAAACCCACGAATTTTAAAACTAATCCAGTCCTCGCAGATGAACAAATAAGTTTTAAGCTCGCGACGGAAGGTTCGGAGGTCCGGAAGTTGACGAAGTCCTGGGGGGAGTTCGTTCCAGAGGGCGGGAGCCCCCACAGAGAAGGCCTTCCTGGGTGTCGCCAGACGACACTGTTTCGCTTGACGGCACCCTGAGGAGTCCCTCTGTGAGAGCGCACGGGACGGTGAGAGGTATCCGGTAGCAGTAGGCGGTCCCGTAAGTAACCCGGCCCTATGCCATGGAGCGCTTTGAAGGTGTTCACCAGAACCTTGAAGCGCACCCGGAAGGCCACAGGCAGCCAGCGGAGTCTGGGCAGGGAAGGTGTCACACGGGGGGCACGAGGGGCTCCCTCTATCACCCGCAGCTGCATTCTGGACTAACTGAAGCCTCCGGATGCTCTTCAAGGGGAGCCCCATGTAGAGAGCATTGCAGTAATCCAGGCGAGACGTCACGAGGGCATGAGTGACCGTGCACAGGGCATCCCGGTCTAGAAAGGGGGGCAACTGGGGCACCAGGCGAACCTGGTAAAAGCTCTCCTGGAGACGGCCGTCAGATGATCTTCAAGAGACAGCCGTGAATCCAGGAGGACGCCTAAGTTGCGTACCCTCTCATATCCTAAGTTGCCTCATAGGATATGAGGCGAATGTGTTTGTTTATGTGTTTGTGTGTGAGTGTATGCAAGAGTGATCTTTTAATTAGGTACAGTCTTCTACTGAAAATCCGTGGTCCTCATTTTACCCACCTCGGAAGGATGGAAGGCTGAGTCAACCTTGAGCCTGGTGAGATTCGAACTGCCAAATTGCAGGCAGCCAGCAGTCGGCAGAAGTAGCCTGCAGTACTGCATTCTAACCACTGCACCACCAAGGCTCTTGTAAATTTGTAGCGAGGTTTTGAGGTTTTGTGATTATTTCATGAGGATTTGTGTTTTGAAATTTCTATCTATTCATCCATTTATCATCTCATTTATTTATTAAGTGTATATGTCATCTCATTTATTTATTAAATGTATATGTCACTTTATATGACTCCCAGCAACGTAGAGTTCAAATGCTTCATTTGTCAGCAGTTGAATTATTACTTAACCATCAAGCTGATAGAATGACCATCACTATACTGAAATCTAACTCAGTTAATGAAACCATTTGGTTATAGCCTGTATATCAGGGGTTCCCAAACTTGGCAGCTTTAAGACTTGTGGATTTCAGCTCCCAGAATTCTCCGGCCAGCTATGCTTGAAGACAAGTTTGAAGACCTCTGCTGTATATGTTGTCCTGATCTTTTTCATGAATGTTGGCTTACTAAAGTAATAAATCAGGAATGGGTAATGTAATGGCATTCCATAATAAGAGAATGTCTAAAATGTTTCTTCATAGGTAAAAGTAATCAGAAATTAATTTCAGCTGTGTTCTGGGTTATAGCCCATTTCATGTGAAATGGGGGGAAATTGGTCCTAGTCATGGCTGGCCATATATTGTATCTATAGCTGTACAGTAGTGGCCAAAATTGTGGAAAACTTTTGGGGAAAGTGTATTTTCTAAAACTAGCTCATAATGAAACACCACTTTTTTTTTGCAGTAGTACCATAAAAGCATATATCAACAGAAAGATAATTTAATCAAGAATGTAATGCAATAACTTTTATGAAGGATTTGCTATTAGAATAGCAGTTACAGTATAAAGGATGGAAGGCTGAGTCAACCTTGAGCCTGGTGGGACTAGAACCTGCAGTAATTGCAGGCAGCTGCTGTTAATAACAGACTGCATTAGCAGTCTGAGCCACAGAGGCCCCTAGTGGTCATTCGCCTTTTGGAACTCAGCTCAGATCTAGTAGTCCTGTGGAATGTTCCAGCCAGGTTTTTCTTTAGCCTTTTAAGCCCTTTAAGTCCATGATTGATAGAGAAATTGAAAATAGGCTCTGAACCCTTTCAAACTGCATCAGCAGAGCCACCATTAGAGGGCGCTGGAGACAGCACTAAGCTGAAAGGACTTCCTGACTGAAGGGTGAAAGTTCCATCTGGGGACTTTTGAACAAATCCAAATGCTGTTGGTTCTGCTGGTTCTGGGTATAATGTAGTTCACCATGTTGAATTTAATAAGCATTTACAAGACAATGGGAGTAGCAGAATGCCAGCTTTGTTCTTTTCCGGAGAGGGCATGACTTTCATCTCAGAAAGACTGACTCAGGATTCTTTCTTTCTCTGAAGAAAGATTAAGTGATTTCTACCAAAGACTTTCGAAAGGGGGAAATGCCTTGGCTGAATTACTCAGTTATATATTTCCAGCTCCTCACATCAAACTGGGAGGGGACAAATCTCTTGAGAAAGTACAGATCAGTCAGAAAGAAATCTTGGAGTCACTTCAAACATCCTGTCAATAATTCATGGTTCATGCAATGAGGGTTTTTAAAAGCCCATTTTTTTCATTTGCCAAGTACAGGGAGAGCAGAATGTTCTCCATTGTGTAGGAACACCACAGCAGATTGCATTTAACAAGGAAAGGTCAGCAAGAAGAACCAGGCCTCCTCTTTAAAGAAGTTTCTTCTCCCTTGCTAGAAAAATCCATTTTGCGAGGTAGCAGGTAGGCTTGCAGGCACACAATGCTCATACACTCATGCACACACATCAGAAATGGTATTCAGCCGGTTCAGACCGGTTCGGGCGAACCGGTAGTAGCAACCTGCTGATGGGCCTGCCCAATCCATCCGGGCGCAATTCCGTCCTATATCGCTGTGTTTTTGATGCCCTGCACGCGAGCAAATTGTCGTGTTGTTTGATGTTGGAGACAGTGCGCGCGAGCTAATTGCTGTGTTTTATGATGCCGCACACATGTGTGAATGGTGTGTGCTCACATTTCCGGTGCTGAGCGAACCGGTGGTAGCCCACCTCTGATACACACACACACACACACACACACACTCACCTCATATAATTGTAATGGGAATTGTTCTGATCCCCAAACAAGTGGGAATCAAAGGTTCTAAAACGTAGTTCAGACCCAGTGTATGCTTGTTTTCACACTTTTCACATGCACTTGGTTCATCTTGATCATCAATACCATCAGACAAGGTGTTTGTCTGCAGATGGAGCTCTGGGCAGACTAAAAACTAGGAAAAATAAAGGAGATTCTTATATTTAGAGGTCAGTTTTTTTCAAAAAAAAAAAAGGATGAATGGCGTTATTCTAAACAAAAACTACCCACTAGGTGAGATAGTTAATATGGTTTTACAAAACATTTCTCCATTTTTTTTTTAAAAAAAAACCTTTTAGTAAAAACAGTTGTATTGGTGAAAAGAATAGAATAACAGAGTTGGAAGAGACCTTGGATGTCTTCTAGTTTAACCCCCTGCTTAGGCAGGAAACCTTACACCACTTCAGACAAGATCTTATCCAAGATCTTCTTAAAAACTTCCACTGTTAGAGAATTTACAACTTCTGGAGGCAAGTTGTTCCACTGATTCATTGTTCTAACTGTCAGGAAATTTCTCCTTAGTTCTAAGTTGCTTCTCTCCTTGATTAGTATCCACCCATTGCTTCTTGTCCTGCCCTCAGTGCTTTGGAGAATAGCTTGACTCCCTCTTCTTTTTGGCAGCCCCTGAGATATCAGAACACGGCTATCATGTCACCCCAAGTCCTTCTTTTCATAAGACTAGACATACCCAGTTCCAGCAACCTTACTGTATGTTTTAGCCTCCAATCTCCTAATCAACTTTGTTGTTCTTCTCTGCACTCTTTCTAGAGTCTCCACATCTTTTTGACATCGTGGTGACCAAAATTGGATGCAGTATTCCAAGTGTGGCCTTACCAAGGCCTTATAATGTGACTTTAACACTTCAGGATTGGCATTTATTTATTTATTTATTTATTTATTGCATTTGTATACCGCCCTTCTCCCGAAGGACTCAGGGTGGTTTACAGCCAATTTAAAAGATACAATAAATACACATTAAAAACAGACTAAAATTTATATAAATAATGGCCAAAATATTTAAAAACTAATTAATACAAAAAACTAAAACCCCATTTAAAATTACTTAGTCAGGCTAGCCCAGCTCGATGGAATAAAAGAGTCTTCAACTCACGGCAGAAGATCCGAAGGTCGGGGAGTTGGCGAAGCCCCAGAGGCAGCTCGTTCCAGGGGGCAGGAGCCCCCACAGAGAAGGCCCTACCCCTGGGGGTCTCCAGTCGACATTGTTTCATCGACGGCACCCCAAGGAGGCCCTCCCTGTGGGAGCGCACAGGTCGATGGGAGGGTGTTTGTGGCAGTAGGCGGTCCTGTAAATAGCCCGGTCCTAAGCCATGGAGCGCTTTAAAGGTGGTAGTCAACACCTTGAATTGCACCCAAAAGACCCCCGGAAGCCAGTGCAGCCCGCGCAGGAGCAGTGTTATATGGAAGCCACGAGGTGCTCCCTCTATCACCCGCGCGGCTGCATTCTGGACCAGTTGGAGCTTCCGGGTGCTCTTCAAGGGGAGCCCCATGTAGAGAGCATTGCAGTAGTCTAAGCGAGATGTAACGAGGGCATGAGTGACTGTGCGCAGAGAAACCCGGTCCAGAAAGGCGGATCAGGCGGACCTGATAGAAAGCCCCCCTGGTGACGGCCGTCAGATGATCTTCAAGAGACAGCCGTGAATCCAGGAGGACGCCTAAGTTGCGTACCCTCTCATATCCTAAGTTGCCTCATAGGATATGAGGCGAATGTGTTTGTTTATGTGTTTGTGTGTGAGTGTATGCAAGAGTGATCTTTTAATTAGGTACAGTCTTCTACTGAAAATCCGTGGTCCTCATTTTACCCACCTCGGAAGGATGGAAGGCTGAGTCAACCTTGAGCCTGGTGAGATTCGAACTGCCAAATTGCAGGCAGCCAGCAGTCGGCAGAAGTAGCCTGCAGTACTGCATTCTAACCACTGCACCACCAAGGCTCTTGTAAATTTGTAGCGAGGTTTTGAGGTTTTGTGATTATTTCATGAGGATTTGTGTTTTGAAATTTCTATCTATTCATCCATTTATCATCTCATTTATTTATTAAGTGTATATGTCATCTCATTTATTTATTAAATGTATATGTCACTTTATATGACTCCCAGCAACGAGAGTTCAAATGCTTCATTTGTCAGCAGTTGAATTATTACTTAACCATCAAGCTGATAGAATGACCATCACTATACTGAAATCTAACTCAGTTAATGAAACCATTTGGTTATAGCCTGTATATCAGGGGTTCCCAAACTTGGCAGCTTTAAGACTTGTGGATTTCAGCTCCCAGAATTCTCCGGCCAGCTATGCTTGAAGACAAGTTTGAAGACCTCTGCTGTATATGTTGTCCTGATCTTTTTCATGAATGTTGGCTTACTAAAGTAATAAATCAGGAATGGGTAATGTAATGGCATTCCATAATAAGAGAATGTCTAAAATGTTTCTTCATAGGTAAAAGTAATCAGAAATTAATTTCAGCTGTGTTCTGGGTTATAGCCCATTTCATGTGAAATGGGGGGAAATTGGTCCTAGTCATGGCTGGCCATATATTGTATCTATAGCTGTACAGTAGTGGCCAAAATTGTGGAAAACTTTTGGGGAAAGTGTATTTTCTAAAACTAGCTCATAATGAAACACCACTTTTTTTTTGCAGTAGTATTTATTTATTTATTTATTTATTATTTAAATTTTTATACCGCCCTTCTCCCGAGGGACTCAGGGCGGTTTACAGCCAGATAAAATGACAGTACTATTACAAAATAAATACTATTAAAATACCACTAAAAAACTTATTCAAATTGGCCGCAATTAAAATTTAGCAAATAATAAAACCCATTAAAAACCCATTCAAAACCCATTTAAAACCCCTTAAAAACCCACGAATTTTAAAAACTAATCCAGTCCTGCGCAGATGAACAAATAAGTTTTAAGCTCGCGACGGAAGGTTCGGAGGTCGGAAGTTGGCGAAGTCCTGGGGAGTTCGTTCCAGAGGGAGAGCCCCACAGAAGGCCCTTCCCTGGGTGTCGCCAGGCGACACTGTCTCGCTGGCGGCACCCTGAGAGTCCCTCTCTGTGAGGCGCCTGGCGGTGAGAGGTATCCGGTAGCAGTAGGCGGTCCCGTAAGTAACCCGGCCCTATGCCATGGGCGCTTTGAAGGTGTTCACCAGAACCTTGAAGCGCACCGGAAGGCCACAGGCAGCCAGTGCAGTCTGCGCAGGATAGGTGTCACCACAGGAGCCACGAGGGCTCCCTCTATCACCAGCGCAGCTGCATTCTGGACTAACTGAAGCCTCCGGATGCTCTTCAAGGGGAGCCCCATGTAGAGAGCATTGCAGTAATCCAGGCGAGACGTCACGAGGGCATGAGTGACCGTGCACAGGGCATCCCGGTCTAGAAAGGGGCGCAACTGGCGCACCAGGCGAACCTGGTAAAAAGCTCTCCTGGAGACGGCCGTCAAGTGATCTTCAAAAGACAGCCGTTCATCCAGGAGGACGCCCAAGTTGCGCACCCGTTCCATCGGGGCCAATGACTCGCCCCCGACAGTCAGCTGAGGACTCAGCTGACTGTACCGAGATGCCGGCATCCACAGCCACTCTAGTACCATAAAAGCATATATCAACGGAAAGATAATTTAATCAAGAATGTAATGCAATAACTTTTATGAAGGATTTGCTATTAGAATAGCAGTTACAGTATAAAGAAGAAAAGTGAAACACGTAGAAAAAACGAGATATACAAAAATTATCACCATGTCAGTTAATACTTAGTTGAGTAAACTTTAGCATGAATTATGTATGGCCTTACAACATCTTCCTATGGAGTGAACCACGTCTTTTAGTTCTGCAGCTGTTCTAATGTGAAACCAAGATTGAATGATTGCTTCTATTAACTGGGTTTTATTGCTGGGTTGCTTCTGACTAACAAGTTTCTTTAATCGGCTCCATAGATTTTCAATTGGGTTAAGGTCTGGGCTATTCCCAGGCCATTCCAGCAGTAGAATAGGATTATCTTGAAACTTGAAAAAAAGGTGAGGTTATTAGCCATCAAACCTCAAAAAGTCACTTTTCCCAAAATGTTTCCACAATTTGGCCATTACTGTAGTTATATCTACCCTGTTTTCCCCAAAATAAGACATCCCCTGATAATAAGCCCAATCGGGCTATTGAGTGCATGGTAATGAAGCCAAGCACTTATTTCAGTGTTCAGAAAAATATAAGACAGGGTCTTATTTTCAGGGAAACATGGTAACTAAAGATATGATTATTAGATTGCCAGATCAAAACAGCGCCACAGGATGAATCACTCTAATTATTGCATTACACTAACCAAGTCAATAGTAACACCTGGAATTAATTCCACATGCTGTAATAGAGAATAGATGTATGTTAATGAGAGAAAGTGTAGTGGAAGAATCCACATAAACTTGCAGCCCGTTGAAAACACATTTAGAATGAAATGATGTTCAAGTTGTAAACTTATTACATTCTGCTGAAAGAAAAGCAGATTTACTTGTGATCCAGAATCCAGCAGATCGGGGAGGGTTGGTGATCTTTTGTACAGAAATGAAGGGTCAGGTTCAAACGTGACATAATGAGATATGAGCATCCAGGCAGTGTCAGAGCTATCAGAACATGTTTGACTTGAGCCTATAGCATTTAGGGGAATTTTTCTTTTTTAGGATGTTGGAACTAAACTATCTGCTAATGGAAATAGAACATTTTAATAAACTAAATGTAACAATGGAGGAGAACCTTTCAAGTAAATCTGGATTTGCAGAACCACCCATTTCTGTTAGCATGTTAGTATAATAAGAAAAAGCAAAGACAAAATAAGGGTATACATATAGTGGCTACTTGATTATTTTTGTTTCATATCCTTTAATGGAATTCTACTGACAGACCATATTTTTTCCCCTTACAGGGGGGTGTTGCTCCCATCACTTGAGTGATGGGTTGTCTGAAATGAAGAACCCCAAATTCCGAGCAGCAAAGCTCTACGCCAAATTGTCCAAATTTCACAAAGAGAAAATAGACTGTTTAGGCTACAGCATCTCCCACAGGGGAGTAGAAATGGACCCAGATAAGGTGCGGGCAGTAACTGCTGTGGTCCGACAGCAACCTGCCGAACTGGCAATGGAGTCAGACAGCGATGAGGTTGAGGAAGAACATGGGACAGTCCTGGAGGCTGGGGAAGACCCGGATGAGGGCTCTGTGTCGGAGGCAGAGGTGGGACCAGGGCCATCGGCGAGTGAGGTGCGGACTCCAGAGCCTCCAGAGGCTGACAGTAGTAAGGCAGAGGAACAGGAAGAGGCTGTTCCTAATGCACACATGAGAAGAGCTGCCAGAAGGCAAGAGCAGCTCAAGCAAAGAGGCCGACTCAGGAGTAGGACCAAGAGATGATTAGCCCCTCCCATAAGGCTTAAAAGACCAGCAACGACATTTGGGTTTTGCTGGAAAACAACGTTGATAACTTTGTCTTGTTGCATTTGTTTTGTATTGGTGTCTTTTGAACTTTTGCCAAGAAAGGCCTTTGGCAGTTTGCCTAATTGGACCAAGGTTAGTGATAGGACTGAGGAATTGTGTTGGGAGGAATTTGCTTTAATGTAGTTGGACTACGCTGAGAATGAATTAATTCTCAGCTGTTCTAGTAAAGTTTGTTTGCTTTTACACTGACTGAGTTTCCTACTACCTACTTGGGCCTGGGTCACAGCAGTAACTGAGTGGGCCCTGCCACACACAAGGCAAAGGCAAGGAAGCAAAGCTTCCTCAGCTTTGCTAATTTCTACAGGCAATTCATACCAGATTTCACACAGATCGTGCTCCCCATCACTAACTTACTAAAAACCAGAGGAGGAAACAAACCAAACCCAAGCCAGTCTTTGAACTGGACCATGGCATGCCAGGCAGCATTCAAGAAACTAAAAAGGCTTTTTTCTGCTGAGCCGGTGCTAAAACACTCGGACCTGGAAAAACCTTTTGTCATCCAACCAGACAGATACTAGGGATGTGGCTGTCAGGGCTCTCCTACTCCAAGGCCAATTAGAGCCCTGCACATACACCTCATAAAAATGGACAGAGACTCCTAGAGAGGCTCTGGAGGCTGGGGAAAGCAAAAAAGTCACTTCCTGTCCAACTGGAAGTTGGCAAATGGGCAGTTTTTAGCCTCTGGAGGCTTGGGAGGTGGGAAAGGCCGTTTTCATCCTCACCAGAACTCATAGAGAGGCTCTGGAGCCAGAAGAGAGAAAAATTTGGGCCTTCCCCACACCCCCAGGCTCTTTGGAGGCAGGAAACAGCCTGTTTCCCTACTACTAGTTTCATGACAAATGATCTAAGTGCCAAAGCCCACTGCAACTACATAGCAAAAAAGGCTCTAAGAGTTGTAAACCTAATCTTGCGTAGCTTCTTTTCCAAAAACACTACACTACTAACCAGAGCATATAAAACATTTGCTAGACCAATTCTACAATACAGCTCGCCTGCTTGGAACCCTCACCACATCTCTGACATCAATACAATTGAATGTATCCAGAAATATTTTACAAGAAGAGTTCTCCATTCCTCTGAAAACAACAAAATGCCTTATCCCACCAGACTTGAAATCCTAGGCTTAGAAAACTTGGAACTCCGTCGCCTTCGACAAGACCTAAGTTTAACTCATAGAATCATCTATTGTAATGTCCTTCCTGTTAAAGACTACTTCAGTTAAAGACTGCAATAATACAAGAGCAACCAACAGATTTAAACTTAATGTTAACCGCTTTAATCTAGATTGCAGAAAATATGACTTCTGTAACAGAATCATCAGTGCTTGGAATACTTTACCTGACTCTGTGGTCTCTTCCCATAATCCTAAAAGCTTTAACCAAAAACTTTCCACTATTAACCTCACCCCATTCCTAAGAGGACCATAAGGGGTGTGCATAAGCGCACAAATGTGCCTACCGTTCCTGTCCTATTGTTTTTCTTTTCTTCTTCCTATATATATATAGATGCTTATACCTCCTAATATTTACTCATATATATGTTTATATATTATAAAATCCTTTTATATGATGTTGTGACTAAATAAATAAATAAATAAATAAATAAATAAATAAATAAATAAATAAATAAATAAATAAATAAATAAATAAATAAATAAATACTAGTGGGCCCCAAAAGCCCGAAAATCAGCTGGCCGGCACGCACATGTGCATTAGAGCTGAGATCGTGTGCCCACTGATATGCCATAGGTTCGCCATCACAGGTATAGAGTCTCCGACTTGAGCAGGGGATTGGACTAGAAGACTTCGAAGGTCCCTTCCGACTCGGATGACATTCTATGTTCTACTAATTGTGTAGCCACTCACTGACTTGCAGAATTTTTTCTTTTCCTTTTCTGCCATAGATACAGCTGTAGTGATAATTGAAGTCATCGCCCTCGTGACGTCTCGTCTGGATTACTGCAATGCTCTCTACATGGGGCTCCCCTTGAGGGGCACCCGGAGGCTTCAGTTAGTTCAGAATGTGGCTGCGTGGGTGATAGAGGAGCCCTCGTGGCTCCCATGACACCTCTCCTGCGCAGACTGCACTGGCTACCTGTGGCCTTCCGGTGCGCTTCAAGGTTTTGGTAACTATCTTTAAAGCGCTCCATGGCATAGGGCGGGTTACCACGGGACCGCCTGCTGCTACCGAATACCTCTAACCCGACCCGTGCGCTCTCACAGAGAGGGACTCCTCAGGGTGCCGTCAGCTAGGCAGTGCCGTTTGGCGACACCCAGGAAGGCCTTCTCTGTGGGGCTCCACCCTCTGGAATGAACTCCCCAGGACTCCGTCAACTTCCGGACCTCCAGAACCTTCCGCCATGAGCTTAAAACACATTTATTCATCTGCGAGGACTGGACTAGATTTTAAATTTATATTGGTTTTAATGGGTTTTATTATATATACTGTTTTTAATTTGGCTATGTGGAATAAGTTTTTAATTGATATTTTATTCTGTATTTATATGTACCTTTTATTTGCCTGTGAACCGCCCCTGAGTCCCTAGGGAGATAGGCGGTATATAAATCTGAAAAATAAATAAATAAATAAAATAAATAAATCTAGTACAGTTCAATGCAAGATCCAGTAGAGCAGGGCTGTCAAACTGGTAGCCCATGGGTCGGATGCATCACGTGCAAGCCATGCCACCCTTCTCCTCAAAGACAAAATAAGGGTATACATATAGTGGCTACTTGATTATTTTTGTTTCATATCCTTTAATGGAATTCTACTGACAGACCATATTTTTTCCCCTTACAGGGGGGTGTTGCTCCCATCACTTGAGTGATGGGGTGTCTGGAATGAAGAACCCCAAAATCCCAGCAGCAAAGCTCACGTAAATTGTCCAAATTTCACAAAGAAAATAGACTGTTTAGGCTACAGCATCTCCCACAGGGGAGTAGAAATGGACCCAGATAAGGTGCGGGCAGTAACTGCTGTGGTCCGACAGCAACCTGCCGAACTGGCAATGGAGTCAGACAGCGATGAGGTTGAGGAAGAACATGGGACAGTCCTGGAGGCTGGGGAAGACCCGGATGAGGGCTCTGTGTCGGAGGCAGAGGTGGGACCAGGGCCATCGGCGAGTGAGGTGCGGACTCCAGAGCCTCCAGAGGCTGACAGTAGTAAGGCAGAGGAACAGGAAGAGGCTGTTCCTAATGCACACATGAGAAGAGCTGCCAGAAGGCAAGAGCAGCTCAAGCAAAGAGGCCGACTCAGGAGTAGGACCAAGAGATGATTAGCCCCTCCCATAAGGCTTAAAAGACCAGCAACGACATTTGGGTTTTGCTGGAAAACAACGTTGATAACTTTGTCTTGTTGCATTTGTTTTGTATTGGTGTCTTTTGAACTTTTGCCAAGAAAGGCCTTTGGCAGTTTGCCTAATTGGACCAAGGTTAGTGATAGGACTGAGGAATTGTGTTGGGAGGAATTTGCTTTAATGTAGTTGGACTACGCTGAGAATGAATTAATTCTCAGCTGTTCTAGTAAAGTTTGTTTGCTTTTACACTGACTGAGTTTCCTACTACCTACTTGGGCCTGGGTCACAGCAGTAACTGAGTGGGCCCTGCCACACACAAGGCAAGGAAGCAAAGCTTCCTCAGCTTTGCTAATTTCTACAGGCAATTCATACCAGATTTCACACAGATCGTGCTCCCCATCACTAACTTACTAAAAACCAGAGGAGGAAACAAACCCAAGCCAGTCTTTGAACTGGACCATGGCATGCCAGGCAGCATTCAAGAAACTAAAAGGCTTTTTCTGCTGAGCGGTGCTAAAACACTCGGACCTGGAAAAACCTTTGTCATCCAACCAGACAGATACTAGGGATGTGGCTGTCAGGCTCTCCTACTCCAAGGCCAATTAGAGCCCTGCACATACACCTCATAAAATGGACAGAGACTCCTAGAGGCTCTGGAGGCTGGGGAAAGCAAAAAGTCACTTCCTGTCCAACTGGAAGTTGGCAAATGGGCAGTTTTAGCCTCTGGAGGCTTGGGAGGTGGGAAAGGCCGTTTCATCCTCACCAGAACTCATAGAGAGGCTCTGGAGCCAGAAGAGAGAAAAATTTGGGCCTTCCCACACCCCCAGGCTCTTTGGAGGCAGGAAACAGCCTGTTTCCTACTACTAGTTTCATGACAAATGATCTAAGTGCCAAAGCCCACTGCAACTACATAGCAAAAAGGCTCTAAGAGTTGTAAACCTAATCTTGCGTAGCTTCTTTTCCAAAAACACTACACTACTAACCAGAGCATATCAAACATTTGCTAGACCAATTCTAGAATACAGCTCACCTGTTTGGAACCCTCACCACATCTCTGACATCAATACAATTGAACGTGTCCAGAAATATTTTACAAGAAGAGTTCTCCATTCCTCTGAAAACAACAAAATACCTTATCCCACCAGACTTGAAATCCTAGGCTTAGAAAACTTGGAACTCCGTCGCCTTCGACAAGACCTAAGTTTAACTCATAGAATCATCTATTGTAATGTCCTTCCTGTTAAAGACTACTTCAGCTTTAATTGCAATAATACAAGAGCAACCAATAGATTTAAACTTAATGTTAACCGCTTTAATCTAGATTGCAGAAAATATGACTTCTGTAACAGAATCATCAGTGCTTGGAATACTTTACCTGACTCTGTGGTCTCTTCCCATAATCCTAAAAGCTTTAACCAAAAACTTTCTACTATTGACCTCACCCCATTCCTAAGAGGACCATAAGGGGCGTGCATAAGCGCACAAATGTGCCTACCGTTCCTGTCCTATTGTTTTTTCTTTTCTTCTTCCTATATATAGATGCTTATACCTCCCAATATTTACTCATATATATGTTTATATACTATAAAATCTTTTTATATGATGTTGTGACAAAATAAATAAATAAATAAATAAATAAATAAATAAATAAATAAATAAATAAATAAATAAATAAATAAATAAATAAATAAATACTAGTGGGCCCCAAAAGCCCGAAAATCAGCTGGCCGGCACGCACATGTGCATTAGAGCTGAGATCGTGTGCCCACTGATATGCCATAGGTTCGCCATCACAGGTATAGAGTCTCCGACTTGAGCAGGGGATTGGACTAGAAGACTTCGAAGGTCCCTTCCGACTCGGATGACATTCTATGTTCTACTAATTGTGTAGCCACTCACTGACTTGCAGAATTTTTTCTTTTCCTTTTCTGCCATAGATACAGCTGTAGTGATAATTGAAGTCATCGCCCTCGTGACGTCTCGTCTGGATTACTGCAATGCTCTCTACATGGGGCTCCCCTTGAGGGGCACCCGGAGGCTTCAGTTAGTTCAGAATGTGGCTGCGTGGGTGATAGAGGGAGCCCCTCGTGGCTCCCATGACACCTCTCCTGCGCAGACTGCACTGGCTACCTGTGGCCTTCCGGGTGCGCTTCAAGGTTTTGGTAACTATCTTTAAAGCGCTCCATGGCATAGGGCCGGGTTACTTACGGGACCGCCTGCTGCTACCGAATACCTCTAACCGACCCGTGCGCTCTCACAGAGAGGGACTCCTCAGGGTGCCGTCAGCTAGGCAGTGCCGTTTGGCGACACCCAGGGGAAGGGCCTTCTCTGTGGGGGCTCCCACCCTCTGGAATGAACTCCCCCCAGGACTCCGTCAACTTCCGGACCTCCGAACCTTCCGCCGCGAGCTTAAAACACATTTATTCATCTGCGCAGGACTGGACTAGATTTTAAATTTATATTGGTTTTAATGGGTTTTATTATATATACTGTTTTTTAATTTGGCTATGTGGAATAAGTTTTTTTAATTGATATTTTATTCTGTATTTATATGTACCTTTTTATTTGCCTGTGAACCGCCCTGAGTCCCTAGGGAGATAGGGCGGTATATAAATGCGAAAAATAAAATAAATAAATAAAATAAAATAAATCTAGTACAGTTCAATGCAAGATCCAGTAGAGCAGGGCTGTCAAACTGGTAGCCCATGGGTCGGATGCATCACGTGCAAGCCATGCCACCCCTTCTCCTCAAAGACAAAAAAAATGTCATGATACGTCACGTGACATGATCAAGTTTGACACCCGTGCAGTAGAGCAGGGGTCTCCAACCTTGGCAACTTTAAGTCCTATGGACTTCAATTCTCAGAATTCCTCAGCCAGCTTTGCTCGCTGAGGAATTCTGGGAGTTGAAGTTCCCAAGACTGGAGACCCCTGCAGTACAGTATCCAGCCTCAGTTTGAAGACATCTAACAAAGAATTCACTACATCTTGCAGCAGCATCTTCTACTGTCACTGGGAGCGGACTGGAGTGCTCTCCACTCCACTGACAATGCATGCAGTCAAGGTATTGACCAAAATCTCTTTCTCATGTACTGCTGCAAAGCCAGATCTCTCCCATCCTATATTTGCACCTTACATTTTTCCTATCCTGATGCACAACTCTACAGTAGATGATTTTCTGTTAAATTCCACCCTGTTCAAACCATTGTTTAAGTCTATTTAGGTCTTTAATTCTATTGTCTTTCTCCTAAGTAATAGCCAGTTCTTCCAGGTTTGTGCTATGCACAAGCTTTTTAAGAGTTTCAACTCCCTCTTCTAATTTATTGATAAAAACGTACTACAGCTCAGGTCAGAATAGAGCTCATTTGAAACTTCACTGAAGTGGGGCCATTAATGAGCTTGCTTTGGTGCAAGTCCTTCAGCCAACAGTAAGTCCATCTAAAAGTTGTATCACCTAGCACACGTTTTATGGAGGAGAATCATCCCAAATATGCACTATTTCATACATGCTATTTCATACATGCTACATTTCAGTGGTGGGATTCAAATAATTTAACAACCGGTTCTCTGCCCTTATGAGTGGGTGGGTAGGTGGGTGTGGCCATGGTGGGCATGGCTAGGGGGTGTGATAGGCAGCCTCCTCCGCCCCCCTGGGAGCAAAAATGCCCCTCATGCCCCGTTTTGGGCCTAGTAGGCCTCTCTGCACTTACCTACAAACCAAACCGGGTTGCGTGGGACTCCTGGAAGGGGCAGGGCCAGCCAGCAATTTAAAAACCGGTTCGCCTGAATCGGCCTGAACCGGCTGAATCCCACCACAGGCTATATCTATGGCATTTCTCTGATTTACTAAGCTACTAATTCTGTCAAAGGAGCTAAAGCTTCATCTGGCACATTTTGTTTGAAATAAACCCCAAGCTGGCTTCTGCTACCATTAGCTTGCTTATCCAAGTGCTTATAAACATGCTGCTTGGTAATCTGTTGGGACCTTGCCCACAATAGACATTAAGCTGATAGGACTAATTTCCCAGGACCACCTCCTCCTCCTCCTCCTCCTTTTTTGAATATAAGGTTATAAATTTGCTCTCATCAGTCTTTTAGGATAGCCCCCATCTTCCAGATGTTCTCACCTCTGCTAATTCCTTCAGCACTCCGAGGTGTAATTCATCCAGCCATGGAGATTTGAATTCAAATTAGTGTCTGTTCTAAGCAGCACTTTCCCCTTTCCCCAGTGGCCAGTTCTAGCTCAGATTCCATTACTGAGAAAAGACCCATATAACATAGGGGTTAAGAAGTAAAGCCTTCTCACCACTACTCACTACTCACACTGAACTTCTCAGACTGAACTTGCCCTCTTTTTTCTAGTTCTTACCTCTAATTGATTGTTTTTGGAGCTATCTCAAGCCTCTACTCTTTCCTAAGGGATTTTACATATTTGCATCTTTATTATAAGAAATACATTAACAAAACTGTATAGCAAAGCATGAAAAGGAAAGAAAGGAACAGAAAAGGAAAAAAAAAACAAGATATAGAACCGTTTTATTTATTTATTTATTTGTCACAACAGTATATATAAGCATAAGCATGAAAATAACTATATAATATATAAGCATATAAATGAGCATAAGTATGTGATAACTATATTAATTGGATATAATGAAAGGAAACAATAGGACAGGAACGGTAGGCACGTTTGTGCTCTTATGCACACAAAAAAAGAAAAGAAAACATATATATATATATGTTTCACGGCTTTCACGGGTGTTTGTACATGGGTACAACCAAAGACCTACATATATATATGTGTGTATATATATATATATATATATATATATATATATATATATATATATATATATATATATATATATATAAAACCTATATAAAAAAATGGCTTCTGATATCCCTCTTGGCAGTTATGCATATAATTCTAATTAAAATACTCTCTCCAATTTCATTATAATTCCTTTCTTTCTCTAACCTATTCTTTCTAATCATAAAAGCCATAAATCACAAAGTTTCTTTCTCTCACAAAAAAGTCCATAAAAAGTTTTCAGTCATCGATGAATGTCAATAAATCTTTAGTCAAAGAAGTCCGTTTGTCTATCTCAGGAAGTTTTGTCAATGTCATGAACCATTTCTGCATAGTGAGAATCGCGGCATCTTTCAATCTTTGAGCTTTAGCCTTTCGGACCAAATTCTTTGCATTCCTCTTTGGTTAATATTAGCCTCCTCCCATTTCCAATGCTTGTTTTTCTCTTCAGTATTTTAGAGAGCTCTAATGTATTTCACGCTGGCCTTTTTAGAGGTCTCCATTTTTTTCTTCTTATAAGTATTGTTTGTGGCTGCACCGTCAGTTTCTTTACCATCAGTTTTAGAACTTCCATGTTTCCTGCTCAGTTTTCTCCTTCAGTATTTCAAGTGCTTTGATACAACATATCTCCCCTCAGAGTTCATCAACATTTGCACTTCGGAATTCCATATGTATCTCTATTTCACCTATCTCTGGGTATCACAGATACAATGATAATGTAATCACTTTCTCCCTAAGGTCCAAGTCTACTTCATTTCTTCAACCAATTCATTGGTGAGGATCAGGTCGAAGATAGTAGATCTTACCAGCATTCTTCCATGGGCCAGAAGGATCGATGAGGACACCCCTGAGCCTCTAGATTCTACACCCCCTCCCCCAGATCTTCAAAATCCAAGGGGAAATGTGTAAGGAACTGCCTCAGCTAGTCCCTCAGGAAAGCAAGACTCTTAATCCATTAAATTGAATCAAAAGAACTTTTACTGGAGAGAATAGAATAGAATAGAATAGAATGGAATGGAATGGAATGGAATGGAATGGAGTGGAGTGGAGTGGAGTGGAGTGGAGTGGAGTGGAATGGAATGGAATGGAATGGAATGGAATGGAATGGAATGGAATGGAATAGAATAGAACACACAAGGAATTTGTCTTTGGGGCATATGCTCTCAGTGTACATGAAAAGAAAAGATGCCTTCATCAAGAATCATAAGGTACAACACTTAATGATAGTCATAGGGTACAAATAAGCAATCAAATCATATTAGGAAACAGTCAATATAAATCGTAAGGATACAAGCAACAAAGTTACAGTCATACAGTCATACAGTCCCATAAGTGGGAGGAGATGGGTGATGGGAACGATGAGAAAATTAATAGTAATCCAGATTTAGTGAATAGTTTGACAGTGTTGAGGGAATTATTTGAACCCAGATGGACATTTCTTCCAACATTTCTTTCCATAGTTCATAGTAAAAGGTCTTCCATTCCAATAACACTTCACTTTGTCCCTTGCAGAGTGAAGCTGCATCCCTCTGCTTTCAGAGAAGCAATATCTCTTTTTCATTCTCTGAAGAATACAGAATATGGAATAATGAGTTGGAAAGGACCTTGGAGGTCCTAGTCCAACCTCCTACTGAAGCAGGAGACCCTATACTGCAAGATCTAATCTGGATTGGTCACTGGGACCAGAGATTTACTCTTCTGAGCTTTTGGACTTGTGCTGGAGCCCATCCTCAGGGAATCTCCCTCTACTGGAATATGTGTTTTGGACTATTCTATGAAGGGGATTTGGTGGCTCAGTGGCTAAGATGCTGAGCTCATCGATCGAAAGGTCAGGGGTTTGAATCCCTAGTGCTGCGTAATGGGGTGAGCTCCCACTACTTGTCCCAGCTTCTGCCAACCTAGCAGTTCAAAAGCACATAAAAAAATACAAGTAGAAAAATAGGGACCACCTTTGGTGGGAAGGTAACAGCGTTCCGTGTGCCTTTGACGTTTAGTCATGCCAGCCACATGACCATGGAGGCATCTTCGGACAGCGCTGGCTCTTCGGCTTTGAGAAGGAGACGAGCACCACCCCCTAGAGTCGGGAATGACTAGCACATATGTGTGAGGGGAACCTTACCTGTTACCTTTTATGTATCCTACGTACGTATATAATGCCTTCCTATTGGTTGATTGAAGTGTTGATAGCCGGCAATTGGCTGCTGTTTCCTTTTGCTGCCAGGTCCTTGGCTCCTAAGTACCTGATAAGCTGGTGGTAAATCAGTATTCCTCTTAACTGACAAGGATCCCTTTTCTCAAACTCCCTTGGAAGTTGGGGAAAAGACTGGTACCGGTTCTAATTGGTCTGTTTTTAAGGCCAGGCTGCTGATTCACTAACCTACGAGCTATTGAAGCTAAAAATGTTGGGAGATGGGGAATAGGCTGCTCTTGGGGAACATAAGACCGTTATCTTCTAGCAGATTCATGTTCCAGCTTGTTGGTCACAATCCCAGTATTGTAAGAACCCAGTTCTTAATATTTTAAACTGGTTTTTTTATTGTTGTGGGGTTTTAAATTTTTAAATTTTAAATTTAAATTTTTAAATATCGGCCTTTTTGTAATATGCTCTATTTTAAATTTTGGTTTTAATTGTATATATATTGTGTTTTATTTTGGCTGTACACCGCCCTGAGTCCTTTGGGAGAAGGGCGGTATAAAAATTTAATAAATAAATAAAATAAAATATATAAATAAGTATCCTGGCAACATATCTTCTTTGGCCATGGGTTTTGGTTACTGCTTCTAAATGCCAAGTTGGACTGTAATAAGGCAAAGATTTAATCACTGTATGAGAGGGTTGACCTGTCATGTATTACTGGAACCAGAGTAAGGGTTAGGGTTCATAAGGGGAGGAATGAGCTAACTCAGTGGTGAAATCCAATTTTTTTTACTACCGGTTCTGTGGGCAGGGCATGGTGGGTGTGGCTTGGTGGGTGTGGCAGGGTAAGGATACTGCCAAATCTCCATTCCCTCCCCACTCCAGGGTAAGGATACTGCCAAATCTCCATTCCCACCCCACTCTGAGACCAGCCAGAGGTGGTATTTGCAGGTTCTCTGAACTACTCAAAATTTCCGCTACTGGTTCTCCAGAACCTACTGGATTTCACCCCTGAGCTAACCTTTTCAAAGATATGCCTAGTTGAGTTCCGGGTGTGATATCAACCAAGACTCCAGGGCAGGAGAGTGGGTGTGTTGATTGTCATTTAGGAATCTCCTATCTTTTTCAGGGGCATTGCACCACAGACCACAAGATGTGAGACCCTACTCACTAAGTTGGACTTTAGGGACAAGTTGGTGCATATTGAGCTTGGTGTCCGGTATTGATATTATCTTTCTGTCTCTTGTCTTGTATCTAGTACTAGTTCCAATGGAATTTTGTTCTTTCATATGATAAGTAGGCCCTCTTCTTACTGTTCAAGAAAATGTCATTCTATTTATTTTTACTGTAAGTTGTATTTTTTATAATTTTTAGGGTACTGTTTGGAATTGAGTATCATTTTCTTGCTCACTAGTTGCCTCTTGGCATCTACCCAGCTAGATAGATCTTGGGCCTGATTCAACACAGCTCTCATTATTGTGAGGCCATACTGATGGCCCTATAGTTAGGATAGAGGAAATGATCAATTTTTGTCATTCTAACTGGAAATTGGCAGGGGAACATGCGTGTGGTAGTTGAAAATGGCTATGATCCAATTGAACTGATACCAAGAGCCAGTTTGGTCTAGTACAGGGGTCAGCAACCCACGGCTCTGGAGCCTCATGTGACTCTTTCATCCCTCTGTTGAGGCTCCCTGTCGCTGGTTGGTGCCACAGTTTTGAGAGGACCTTTCGGTTGTGGGTGGGTGGAGCATGGTGCACCAAGTGGAGACTCTATGGCAAGGGGCGGGTTTTCCGGTCGGGTCCACAATTGTTAGGGCTTTCAGTTAGGACAGGCAGAGGAAAAAGAATGCTGCACTAGGAGGAGACTCTATGGTGGGGAAATCGGACTTCCGGTCAGCTGCAGAATTGAAGGGGGGGCTTCTGATTAGGACCTTTGTGGCTCGTGATGTTTTCTTTTCTGTGGGAAGTGGGTCCAAATGGCTCTTGGAATGTTTAAAGTTGCCGATCCCTGGTCTAGTAGTTAAGACACCAGGCTAGGAGTTCTCTTCCTTCCTTAGCCAAGAAAGCCAGCTGGGTGACCTGAGTCAGTCTTTCTCTCTCAGTCCAAATCACTCACAGGATTGTTGTTTTGGGGAAAATATCAGGAGAAAGGTGTATTGGGTATGTTTGCCACCTTGAGTTATTTGTGAAAAGAATAATTGCATTGGCATCCTTCAGTCTCAAAAGACTACAGTATCATGCTCTGGAAAGAGATCCTAAAACAGCATCTAGTGTGGCTAAAAAGGCCAATTCGAGAGTGGCAATCCCTTCCACACTGAGGGCAGGTACATTCTGTCCCCTGCCCAGCCCCCAGATTTCACTGGTTCCAAGTCTGCCTCTTTGCCTTGTCCTGCCGAACAAGTGTCTCTTCGAATTGGAGAAGGCAATGCTGCGTCTTTAGCCTCCAACTGAACGATCGGAGGTCAAGGTTTCCCAGTTGTTAATGTCCATTCCCAGGGCCTTTAGGTCCTTCTTGCAGATATCCTTATATCGCAGCTGTGGTCTCCAATAAAAAGAATAAAGGTGGGATACAAATACATACCTATGTACAAGGGACTGTAAGAAGTAAAGGCTTGAGGATGGGATCTGTCACTCTTCAGCTGTAAAAAATAATCTTCTTTCTCAAGAAAGGCTATAGGCCAGGGGTCTGCAAACTTGGCTCTTTTAAGACTTGTGGACTTCAGCTCCCAGAATTCCTCAGCCAGCTTTGCTGGGAGTTGAAGTCCACAAGTCTTAAAAGAGCCAAGTTTGCAGACCCCTGCTTATAGGCAGTGGTGGGATTCAAATAATTCAACAACTGATTCTCTGCCCTAATGATTTCTTCCAACAACCAGTTCACCAAACTGCTCAGAAAGTTAACAACCAGTTCTCCCGAAGTGGTGCAAACTGGCTGAATCCCACCACTGGATATAGGCTATATTAGAGGAGTTTACATTTTGGTTACTGAAGTACAGATTGACAGGTTTTTACAAGTTCTTTCCTCCATAACCTTGCTGGGATAAGAACTGACCAACCAGCTTCTCAGTCTATATTATACCTTTGGAAAACTTCATCTAATGATACATCAATGCCTACTCACTGCTTTGCTTTGGTAATAATATGCTAGCTGTTATTTGTAGCTTTTATTAAAAAAAAATACAAACTTATGGTCTATTTTAAGCCTATGGTAATGCACCTGTTCTTTGAAGCATCTGCTCAGTCAGAAGCTCTGTTACCTAGCAACAACTTCAGAAACTCTCTCATTTTTATTGCAATAGAGCCCAACCACACCAATAGGATTTCTCAGCTCCCATTATTTTTAATGAGCTTCCCAGTAGCTACCCTGGTTTCCACTGGATAATTTACTCTGTGTGTACATATCCGATAGTGTGTTAAATTTGTCCTATTTATTTACCTGAAATTTAGAAACAATAAGGGACATAAATTTTGGGATAGGACTAGGAATGCACAGAACAAAAAAAAGCTTCAGTGTCATATACTTTGTAATCTCGGTCTACTGATCTACTACAAGCTTTTAAGCACCTCTTTTAAGCACCTGTGTAAATTCTAGACAACAAATACTAATTTCAGAGGGGGAATCGTGATATCTCAGGGGCTGCCACAGAGAAGTGGGAGTCGGGCTGTTCTCCAAAGCACCTGAGGGTAGAACAAGAAGCAATGGGTGGAAACTGATCAAGGAAAGAAGCAACTTAGGAGAAATTTCCTGACAGTTAGAACAATTAATAAGATTTGCCTGCAGAAGTTGTGAATGCTCCAACACTGGAAATTTTTAAGAAAATGTTGGATAACCATCTGACTGAGATGGTGTAGGGTTTCCTGCCCGGGCAGGGGGTTGGACTAGAAGGCCTCAAAGGTCCCTTCCAACTCTGTTGTTATTATTATTATTATTATTATGGACTATTAAAATCAGGGGAGATCTACCTTCCTTAATTGTCAATCTTTGCACCAGGATGATATTCAAAAAAAAACTTGATATAATTATTTCAAAACTGCTAGGAACAAAATGCACAATTAATCAAGTGAACTATTAAAGATTTTGAAATATTAAAAGACAGGAAAGTATCAGAGTATCTATTCTTTTTAAGTGAAAACCTAGAATATTTTACAGTTTTAAAAAGTGACTAATTTAAGTATAATGTAGTTGGGGAGGGTTAGGAATTTTCAGTCCAATCAACACTTGGGAAATTGTCAACAGTCCCTGGGTTTAAAAGGAAACTGAGACTGAGAAGAAAGAGAGGCAAATGGAGAAAATGGAGACGAATAAAATTAAGTACAAGCTAAACTCATCTAAAGTAATATTCCATAGGAGGGATGCAATGAGAAAATGTCATGCTGCTCATCTCTGGTTTTTTTGCACAGATTTCTGTAGATAACTTGTGCTTTTGTGCATCGAACAGCACATCCAGCACAAAAATGCTGGAAGAGTGGCTGAAACAGATGGTTGTTTATATTGTGAATAATTTGTAATATTCTTCATGGATAAAGTTGCTTAGATCTGTTTCAGCTTGGAGTCCAATATTGGCACAAAACAAGGGTGATTATGAAGGCCATTGGCAGTTAGGGCACTGACTGGGAGTGGGCAGGGATGGTATTTACTTACTCTCGCTATTAGTTCGCAAATGTGAGCGTGCACTGGCTTTGCTCACACATGCCACCTCCACACATGCGCCATACATTCTGCGCATGCGCAGAGTGTCAAAAATGGGATGTGGTGACATCTGGACGGGTGGGAAGAGCCTTCCGCAGCCGCCGCTACCTGTTTGCCCGAACCAGATAGAACCAGCTGAATACCACCACTGGAAGTGGGGAAACTTCAATACTAGTTCTGCCTTAATCAGGGAAGCTCACCGGGTGACTTTGGGTGAATCATTCTATTAGCCCTAGGAGAAGGACAGTGGCAAATATTTTCTAAAAATAATTTTTGAGTACTTTGAGTAGTTTGGAGAACTGGTAGTAAAAATTCTGACTGGCCTATCTATTCTCTGCCTCCTGAGTCCCACCTGATTGGGTGGAAATGGGGATTTTGCAGTATCCTTCCCCTGCCACGCCTACCAAGCCACACCCACCAAGCCACACCCACAGAACCAGCAGTAAAAATTTTTGAAGCCCACCACTGACACACACATGCACCACAGCCAGAGCAACTGTATGTTGCTTTATATTATTTTCAGTTTCAGTTCTCAAGGGTATTCTGAGATGTGAGTGTACCACCTGCTTACTGAACTCTTGTATCTCCTATTTGGTAATTAATGAGGGTGTGTCCTTAGAAAGCATCCTAATTAAAGATGAAGAATTAAAGATTCTTGTCCTAATATAGGAGAACAAACCCATCAGGACAAGATCCAGCAGTCCATCTTCATTTAAAAGACACAGGTCACTCCTTTGAAGACAGCAAAGTCCACATTTTGGACAGAGAGGATCACTGGTTTGAAAGAGGGAGCAAAGAGGCCATCTATGTCAAAATTGAACAGCCCTCTTTCAGCAGGGGTGGGGGAGTGTGGGGGAGAGAGGGATATAACCAGGAGTGAAATGCTCCCGGTTTGGACTGGATCGCCAGCAATCTTGGCTGGTGGTTCGGAGGACCAGTAGCAATCGCGGTGTGAGGCTCCACCCACCAGCCCGGCTGTTGTTACTTCCTGGTTTTAACCAGGAAGTAATGTGTTTTGTACCCTCTGTGCATGCGCAAAAAGGTTTTGCACATGCACAGAGGGTGTACGCGCGCATGTGACACACGTGCATGAGCGAAGTGAGCGCACGCACGCGGCGCATGCACTTCTGAACCGGTAAAGAAGGTAAGTAGATTTCACCTCTGAATACAACATCATCAGTCTCCAGTCAACAGCACAGTCCTTTCAGCAGTTCCAAGAAGCCTCCACACCCATTTGCGCTGACCCTGAGGACACAGATAAACCTCTAAGTGGCCTCAATGACACCCTAAAAGAATGCAAATGACCAGCTGTCTGCAATGCTTATAAATCCTTCCATTCTCCACCATCCAGTCAGAGCTGAAGAAGCTAGAGCTTGTTGATCAGAAAGGTCAGCAGTTCGGCAGTTCGAATCCCTAGTATAGGTCTCCTGCGTGAGCAGGGAGTTGGACTAGATGACCTCCAAGGTCCCTTCCAACTCTGTTACTGTTACTGAATGGAGAAGCGAAAAGTCGTCAAAGAAAAACAAGAGAGTCTAGTTGCATCTTGGTAGGTGGGTGGGTGGGGGAAGCACCTTTGGGACATTTTTGGCTTAATTGCAACTTCAGATACTTCAGGGGGTTATTGTTCACTTGGAACCATTTCTGATGGGAGTTCTGAACCGGGATGTGGGATGAGACTGTTTTGTTTGTATTGATTAATAGCCTGAATCAAAAACTGCATGGAAGCAGTATAAATGTATTACTGTAGTTGTCTTGGAGCTCTTATCTGCTTTTGAAACCATGGACTAAGGTTTTCTTTTGGGCTGCCTGAGTTTTGGGGAATAATATTTTACAGGGCCATTTGGGGGTATTTACTGTCAGATTGTATTCCAAATATTGGCTTCAGCTTGTCTCCTATGCTGTCCAGTATCTACCTGAAATCATTGGGAGAAGTCATTCAAACTATTGGAGTATGCTGATCTCTCACCCCCACCCACAGGTCACTACTACCAGTTCGCCTGAACCGGCTGAATCCGAACCAGCTGAATCCCACCTCTGGGTGTGTGGGTGTATCACACACACACACACACACACACACACACACACACACACACATATACCCATACAGACAAATGCATACATCAAGATGTAAGAGGAGGACTGAGAAACACTTTCACTTCTGTTGTGTGGAGCAGCTGCTGGGGTTATATTTTTCTCTCTCCTTATGTTCAACATTGTGAAGTTGGCAGAAGAAAAAATAATCATGGATAACCTTCCAATTGCCTTTGAGGGACTGGAGAATAGAAATAGTGGCAGTCTGTACATATCATGGAATCACAAGGCTGGAAGGGACCATGGAGGTCTTCTAGTCCAATCCCCTGCCCTATATAAGGCTCCCACAAGCTCCCCAAAATGGCAATGTAATATTAGGCAGGAAGGAGGTCAGCTGGAAATGGTATTGTTTGCTGCTTCCTCTTACTTCAGAATAGATGTTGCACTCTGACTTTGTCATAAAGGGAGCAGTACTGGGCACCAAGTGGCAAAAATTATTGCGAATCAAATCAAACATTTATTGTGGTCAATGACCAGCATACTTACGAAGCATATATAGTAAAATAAGAAGAGATTAGTTTGCTGTGATGTCTATGGCTACCAAGTCAAGTCAAGTCAATATGTTGTGACCAAGGCCCAAGTCGTGATAACTAAACACAATTCAGTCCTCAATAAACTTATTTTATTAAAACAGCTGAGAATTAATTCATTCTCAGCTTAGTCCAAAACAAAATTCTTAAGAACCAGTCCGTCGGCCTTATCACCAACCTTTGATGTCTTTGGCAACCTGCCAAAGGCTTTCCTTGGCAAAACCCCCACAAAGTTCAAGAGACTCTGACAAGAAGCACGGAAATCGACATTGCTTTTCTACAAAGAACCCAACGGCTCAATGCTGCTCTTTTAAGCCTTATGGGAATGGCCAATCATCTTCCGGCCTTACTCCCGAGCTGTCCTTTTTTCTTCAGCTGCTCTTGCCTTCTGGCAGCTCTTCACATGTGTGCACTAGGAACAGGCTCCTCCTGTTCCTCTGCCTCTCTGCTGTCCGCCTCTGGAGGCTCCGGAGTCCGTGCATCACTCCCAGATGGTCCTGGCACATCTCTGCCTCTGATGCAGAGCCCTCGATTCCAGGACTGGCCCATTGTCCTCCCCAGCCTCCTCACTGTCTGACTCCGTTGCCAGGTCTGTGGGCTGCTGGTGGACGACAACACAATATTTATGATAGTCAGAGACCAGAGCAAGTTAAAAACAGTCAAGAAATATCCAGTTAAACATTCTAGAATAAAATAATAAATAACATAAAATCTATATTAAAATCACAATTTGGCATCCAATCTGTCAATTGCACGTGAGCAAAACACAGCATGGTCTAACTGTAATACAATATCAATCCTTAAACCGTGAGGCCCGTAGTCATTAAATACTAAAATCCAAGAGAATGATAATGCAAAAGGTTTTGCTGCATTAATTGTGTAAAATAGCTATGATGGATTAATCACTTGCTTCCGAAGAATCCCCAATGCTGCTGCGCAGAATCTAGCCACCTGCGCTTGTAATCACAGTCTTTTCGTCCTTAAGCAGCCACTGGAGATAAGTAATGTCAGAAAGGCCAGGACACCCATCGATTATTGGGAAGATACTTTTTTTTAAAAAAAAGAAATCTCTATAAAAAGAGCAACGAAGGAGTATGCGTCCAATAGTCTCCATCTCTCCAGAGCCACAGGGACAGAGTCTTTGACTCAATGGTGTCTTTATATATTTGCCGTGGAGGATGGCAGGGCACCATACAAGCGAAAATGTTTTCTGCTGGTTCGCCGTCACCAACGGCTAAAATAACTGGCAGGGGTAACAACACATCTAATAGAGTCTGGAGCCAAAAACAATGGAGCCTCACTATGTCCTCTACCTTTTGTAAGTAGTGCGAATGAATCACCCACACTACTGGGGGAAAAATACCGCATCTTACAAGAAAACTAAAAATATGAATAATGGATAACAGTTGCAGAAGTGCAACTGCCTAACAACAAATAAAAAAGAATTAAGAGAACATAACACAAGACGTAATACAGAAAATGAAAAACCTCAGTAGATGTAGCAATTCATGGTGAAATTACATACATAAAAGGAGTATTTTAATAACATAACCACATACCTATAAGTGAGAAAGTGATGAATGTGGATTGAACTAATTGAAAGGGATTATTCCAAAGCGTTCACAAAATAAATAAAACGAAAATGGCAAATCAAGGTGCATCGTATAAATGTAGGGCTTGAGATAAATGAGACTTAAATAAAGGAAATGGAATAAAAAACGCTTTTTAAACTGGCAAGTGGAAGAAAAATCAGATTACATTTCACAAAGGAACGAGAAATTGACTGAATGGAGACTAATTAATAGCTTGGAATCTTTTTTTTTTTTTCAAAAAAAGGAAGCAAATAAAGAAGAACCATACAGAGGAAAGAGCAATCAGAATTGCTTAATGCAGCAAACCAAATGTGCTAACAGCCAGCCTCAAACAAGGCTGCAAAAAGAATGAGAGAAATCATAATAAAGAGAAACCTCGGCAACCCTGGAACTGGATTCAGTCACCTGTTTCCTAGCTCTTTTCGGGAACCTTCTTCAGAGATTCAGGATATTCATGAAATTTGTCCGTAGGTCCACCAATTAAAACTATCATTTCCATACTACCTCTACTTCCCTCCACCTCCCAATTCCCAAAGGCAGTTTTAATAATGATTCACCATCTTTGATGTCAAAACAATGAGCTACTACACGTTCTGAAATAATAATTTAAATAAAAACTCACTTTACACAACAGGGAAATAAATTAGATCCATGTTCCCCCTCCCCATTGATATTTATTTCATGTTCTGCACATTTCTGGGCATATGCCCAAAATTCCAAATGAGAAAAGAAATAAACAAAAAAAAACACTAACCTTTTCCCCCACCTTGTAGACCTTCTGGAGAGCTCCCACTAATAGGCAAATGGTCTGCCACAGTTCCCATGTACTTGCAGGATTTTAAAGGTATTAATTTTACTGGAATGTCTAATACACTGTAAAAATAAATTGGCTCAGCGGTTAACTACCACTGATATCATGGGGTCCAGACCTGCTTCTGAAATGGTGCAGAATCCTGATCTCGTGTCTTGTATTTTATTGTTTACAGATGATAAATGAAAGATTTACTGATTTACTTCAGTAATATCATAGGTAAGTTTGTAAGAGACTTTCTTTAAGAAAAAGAATAGATTTGATTTTCTCTTCACTTGGCAATGACTTATAGTCAGTGGTGAAATCCAAATTTTTTTACTACTGGTTCTGTAGGTGTGGCTTGGTGGCGTGGTGTGGCTTGGTAGGCATGGCAGGGGAAGGATACTGCAAAATCCCCATTCCCACCCCACTCTGGGGCCAGCCAGAGGTGGTATTTGCTGGTTCTCCAAACCATTCAAAATTTCCGCTACAGGTTCTCCAGAACCTGTCAGAACCTGCTGGATTTCACCCCTGCTTATAGTCCTTTTTTGGGGGGTGGTATATAATTTTATTAAAATGTTTAAGCAAGAAAATAAAAGCTAACACAAAGTAATAGAAGCTAAAAAAAAGAAAAATCCCAGCCCTATGATTCTATAATTCTATGAATTCAATAGTAGTGCTTATGAGAAGAAAGAAATCTTGCAAAAGGTAAGAAAATGAAAAAAAAGTTAGTAAGGAAAAATGGAAAAGAAGGGAAAAAATGATCACAGAAGTGGCTTCTGATATTCGTCATAGCAGTTATAAGTCCAAATATAGTTTAACCTCTCTCTCTAAAGATATATCACATTACTATAATATGATATAATCTATCCTGTCTAATCATCAAAGCCATAAGTCACAAGTTCATTTTTTTCACTTTCACACAAAAAGGAGAAGGAGCTTCCATTCAGCAATGAATATAGATAATATCTTTTCTGTATTTATCCATTTCCACAAAATCTGTCAACTTCACCAGCCATTCCCCCACAGTGGGTAGTGTTGAATCTTTTTATCTCTGTGCGTATCATAGCCTTGTTTGTATGATGAGATATTGAAATAATATTCCATATATTTTTCTGTTTATCCACTAATCCTAAATGGAAAAATTCTGGCTTCAGTTGAAAATTAATCTTTAAGATCCTCTGTATCAAAGTATATATATATGGATATATACTTTTTAAAAAAAATTTTACTTGCCCACCAAACATAATAAGAAATAGTTTATGATCAATGTTAATATAGGTATTTTGTATCTTTCAAGTGGCTGCTTTTGAAGTCATTGTAAAGTTTCCAAAAGCTTCCAAAGTCCAAATGTACTATTATGACTAAAAGATTAATCTTTTCTTTAATCATATGATTATTAAATTTATTCACATTTCAATTATTTCTGTAGTTCCAGAATCAAATTACTTGCTGCTGTTTCTTTTATTTACACTCATGCTTTATAGAAAGAAAGACATGAGTGAACACATATTCCTACATCAGGATCCGCCCACCCACCCGGACAGGGGTGAAATCTAAAAATTTTCCCTACCGGTTCTGTGGGCGTGGCTTAATTGGTGGGCATGGCTTGGTGGTCAGGTGACCAGGTGGGCATGGCCAATAACAATAAATAATAAAAATAATAAACAAAGTACGCAAAACAATAAGAGGTACCAAAAATCAACTTTCACACTTTACACACACACAACACAACACAACCGACTCACACACAATGTAAAAGCAGCTGCACCTCACCCAAAATGGCCCCTGCAACAAGCAGCAACTTCACACAGCCACAGAAAGCTCAAAAACCAACTTTCACAGTTTACATACACACATAACACAACACAACTGACTTACACACACACACACACACACACACACACACAAAATGCCACATACAGCTTTGTGAGATTTTGTGTGCTTGTGTAGTTAGAGTGAAACACTACAGAAACATACCAGAAAGCTGCACAAATATTTTATTATTTTATTTTATTTATATTTTTAGTTAAAGCAGCTAACTTTAAAACTTCCTTAATTTTAAAACTTCCTTAACTTTAAATTGCTATGTCTAAAAAAAAATCAAAACTAAAAAAGCCCCAATTAACTATTTTTTTTAAAGCTCCCCCCCCTCCTTACTTACTTAATTCAAGGGAAAAGGCAGGCAGATTGAGATACTCACCGATGAGATGGATTGCAGCCAGGCAGATTCAGTTGCTAGCTGATGCAATTGATTGCAGCAGCCGAAGCAAGGCAGGAAAAGCGAGTGAGCCTGAAAGAAGCAGGAAGCTGCCAAGTAGGCAAGTGGGGACCGGGTGACTGGGTGGGCACAGGCGGTGGCGGTGTGGGGAGGGGCAGGGATTTTTGCTACCGGTTCTCCGAACTACCCGCCCCCATTGCTACCGGATCACCTGATTCGGTCCGAACCAGGAGCATTTCACCCCTGCACCCGGACGTCATCATGGAAGTGCCACGCGTGAGTAAAACAAGCGCACATGCTTGTGCGGTCCCGGTTCCAAACAGTTAGAGAAGGTAAAAGGAACCCACTACTGATCTGAAGACGAGATTGTTATAATGTAAGAATGGGAAAATTTATTGGATAGGTCATCTAAATATCCAAAAAACAGACGACAAGAATCGGGAAAGTTAAGCGCACAGACCATTATTCAGTGCGTCAGCAATGTCCCCAACAAACTGTAAGCAAGCAAGCAAAACAAGACACATGCATCAACTAAAAACAAACAACACCCAAATGAATGAGTTCAGAAGAAAAAGAAAATCTAATTGCAGATATTTTGGGGGAGGGAAAAACAAAACAAAACATCATATAATAGGATTAGCTATCTGTGTTTGGATTTGGGACGGTTTCTACTTCAACTGCAGGCAGGGGGAATGGAGCTGTAGAATTTATTCTGTCTCAAAATTTCTCTACAGTTTTAAGCCTCTAATATTAGGCCAAGATTTCAGAAAGGCTACAGTATGCTCCAAAATAGTAAAAAGAAATAGTAATTTGGGGATGGGGTGGGGGGGGGAAGTAGGTTCATGTCCTGCCTTGGTCTTTGTTTGTCTTCCCTTTTTTGGACAGGTAGTAAGACTGTGAAGAATGAAGAATTCAAATTGCTGTGGCTCCAATCATACCTCATTATCAGCAAGGTTTGTCTGTGTGATGGCACTCTCAACTGCTGATCTGTTGTTGTTTTTTTCTCTCCCCATTCATAATACGATAAGGTTGAAAGGGGCCATTGAGGCTATTGAGTCCAGCCTCCTGCTTAGTTCAGGACTCCAAATTAAAACATCTCAGACAGATAGCTGAGCCTCTGCTTGAATGCATTCAGTGAATGGCAGCCCACTACTTCTCCTGGTAATTGGTTCCATTCTTCAACTGTTTTAATGTTGGGAAGGGCTTTTTAAAAAACAGTCAACTGGAAACTATTTTCTTTAAATGAAAGACCATTATGATTCCATGCTTGAACATGGGAACAATAAGATGGTGTGTTTTTTTCCTGTACAGTACCACTTCGTGTACCTTATCTCTATCATCATTCTCTCAAAGCTAAACGTTCTTATGTGCTTCATTCTCTTCATATGCTTTAGTTTCACTGATCATCCTTCTTGTCTTTCTTTTAGTATGTTTGAGTGCCTAATGAATGGTGATTGCCATAACTAAACACAATAATCTTGGAAGAACATGGCCAATTTAGAATTAAAAGTAAGCTATTATTTCCCATGATCTAGAAGGTTGTTGTTGTTGTTAGTTGCGAAGTCGTGTCCGACCCATCGTGACCCCATGGACAATGTTCCTCCAGGCCTTCCTGTCCTCTACCATCTTCTGGAGTCCATTTAAGCTCACGCTACTGCTTCAGTGAATCCATCCAGCCACCCTGTTCTCTGTCGTCCTCTTCTTCTTTTGCCCTCAATCTTTCCCGGCATTAGGCTCTTCTCCACTGAGAAAGTATTTGACTTTCATCTTCAGGATCTGGCCTTCTAAAAGAGCAGTCAGGGTTGATCTCCTCTAGAATTGACCAGTTTGATCACCTTGCAGTCCAAGGGACTCGCAGGAGTCTTCTCCAGCACCATCATTCAAAGGCCTCAATTCTTTGGGGCTCAGCCTTTCTTATGGTCCAACTTTCACAGCCATACATTGCAATTGGGGAAAACCATAGAAAAACATAGAAAAAACATAGAACATAAAACTTCTAGAAGGTATTCTAGAAGGTATTCTTGATAAAGTCAAAAACTGTATTTGCCATCTTTTTATTTTATGTGTATGTAGTCAGTCACATTGCATAGCTGACTCATATTCAATTTGTCATCCACAACTCAAGATGTAAATGCAGTCCTAAGGAGCCTCTGTCAGGGGAATGGGACAATTTGCCATAGCCAACTCGCCGTGGCCAACTCGCCGTGGCCAACTCACTGTGGCCAACTCACCATGGCCAACTCATTGCAGCCAACTCATTACAGCCAACACCAGGTTCTGCATTTAGGAACAGAAATCAAATGCACAGATGTACTGTAGATACAGGATACTGGGCTTGGTTAATGGTACCTGTGGTAAAGATTGTGAAATTGTAGTTCATCTCTCAGCCTGAGTATTTACTGTTACAACAAGGTCCCTTCCAACCAGGGGTGAAATCTAGCAGGTTCTGACAGGTTCTGGAGAACCGGTAATAGGAATTTTTAGTAGGTCGGAGAACTGGCAAATACCACCTCTGGCTGGACCCAGAGTGGGGTGGAAATAGAGATTTTGCAATATCCTTTCCCCTTAGTAGGGTGGGAATGGAGATTTTGTAGTATCCTTCCCCTGCCATGTCCACCGAGCCACACCCACAGAACCGGTAGTAAAAAAAATTGGATTTCACCACTGCTTCCAACTCTTAATCTGTAAAAACAACAACAACATGTCAGCTAATATAAGAAGGCAAATGCAGGTTTGGGTTATTTAGAATAATTTATTGTTATTGTTTACAAGAAAGATGTTTTGTGTATTTTTTCATTGATCAGACACTACCTCAGGTAGTCTGTGTGCTTCTGGAAATATTCTGGATATTTGAAGGAGGATTAAAGGTAAAGGTTCCCCTCGCACCACATATGTGCTAGTCGTTCCCAACTCTAGGGGGCGGTGCTCATCTCCATTTCAAAGCCGAAGAGCCAGCGCTGTCCGAAGATGTCTCAGTGGTCATGTGGTCGGCATGACTCAATGCCAAAAGCGCACGGAACGCTGTTACCTTCCCATCAAAGGTGGTCCCTATTTTTTCTACTTGCAGTTTTTATGTGCTTTCAAACTGCGAGGTTGGCAGAAGCTGGGACAAGTAACGGGAGCTCACCCCGTTACACGGCAGCACTAGGGATTCGAACCGCTGAACTGCCGACCTTTCGATCGCCAACCTCAGCGTCCTCAGCAAAGCTGGCTGAGGAACTCTGGGAGTTGAAGTCCACAAGTCTTAAAAGAGCCAAGTTTGCAGACCCCTGGTCTAGTCTCTTCTTAAAAACCTCCAGTAATGGAGCACCCACAATTTCTGAAGGCAAACTGTTCCATTGGTTAATTGTCCTCACTGTTAGGAAGTTTCTCCTTAATTCCAGGTTGCTTCTCTCTTTGGTTAGTTTCCAACCATTGTTTCTTGTCCTGCCTTCTGGTGTTTTGGAGAATAATTTGACCCCCTCTTCTTTGTGGCAACCCCTCAAATACTGGAGTACTTTGTGGCAGACCCTCAAATACTGGTAATCACCCCTAATTCTTCTTTTCTTTAGACTAGACAAACCCAAATCCTGCAGCCATTTCTCATACGTTTAAGTGTCCAGTCCTTTGATCTTCTTAGTTGCTCTCCTCTGAACTTTTTCTAAAATCTCAACAGCCTTTTTGAAGCATGGTGACCAAAATTGGTTGTAGTATTCTAGGTGTGGTCTTTCTAGGGTTTTATAAAGCGGTACTAATACTTCATGTGATCTTGATTCTAGGGTTATGTTCCTTCAATGAGGAACATTAGAGTACAGTGTGATTTTTTGGAGATATATTATAGATTTAATTACCTTGCGAATCAGCATGTTCAGTGCTTTGCTAAAGATATATTACATCTTTATCGTTTACTAAAGAATTTAGCATTTTTACGAGTTACAGTTAATTTATTTATGATGTGCCCTAGAACCTTTGGAGATACTTATAGAAAACTAACTAAGTTTAGCCCATAGTTTCTCTTCTTTTCTTTTTTTTTAAGAAAAAAGAGACAATATTTAGATTTCCCTTCTTCTGTTTTTACATTAATCCATTTTCACTGAACAACTGATCAGCTGATTTTTCCCCCCTATTCCTTTTATCCTCAATATACCTGACTAAGCCCTTTGAATTGTTCTTGAGCATCTCTTGCCAACTTCAAGCATGTTTAGAAGGACTATGCTAGGCACAATTTCCCCCCACAGCTGATACGATAATAAAAGAACCCCATCTTTATTATTTTATGCTGCCATGGGTGAATATTAATTAATTAACTAGAATTTTATTGGCCAAGTGTGATTGGACACACAAGGAATTTGTCTTGGTGCATATGCTCTCAGTGTACATAAAAGAAAAGATACGTTCATCAAGGTACAACATTTACAACACAATTGATGATCAATATATCAATATAAATCATAAGGATTGCCAGCAACAAGTTATAGTCATACAGTCATAAGTGGAAAGAGATTGGCGATGGGAACTATGAAAGGATTAATAGTAGTGCAGATTCAGTAAATAGTCTGACAGTGTTGAGGGAATTATTTGTTTAGCAGAGATAGATAGATAGATAGATAGATAGATAGATAGATAGATAGATAGATAGATGGATGGATGGATGGATGGATGGATGGATGGATGGATGGATGGATGGATGGATGGATGGATGGATGGATGGACGGACGGACGGGTGGATGGGTGGATGGATGGATGGATAGATAAATTTTATGCCTCTTTGAAAAATTGTGTTTTTCTTTTGAAAGGTATCATCCCTATCTTCTCCTTGGTTGGTGGAATGATGGTAAACACTGAATAAGATTGTTTTTTATTTGTTCCTGTATTCAGGTGCTATTAATTCAGATACTCTCTATCACATTGCCAAATCCATTCACCTGGATTTCTGAAAGTGTGAATTCTTTTTTTATTATTATTTGAATTTATATCCCGCCCTTCTCCGAAGACTCAGGGCGGCTTACATTGTGTAAAGCAATAGTCTTCATCCATTTGTATATTATATACAAAGTCAACTTAATTGCCCCCAACAATCTGGGTCCTCATTTTACCTACCTTATAAAGGATGGAAGGCTGAGTCAACCTTGGGCCTGGTAGGACTTGAACTTGCAGTAATTGCAAGCAGCTGTGTTAATAACAGACAGACTTAGTCTGCTGAGCTACCAGAGGCCCAGTTTCAGTGCTGCCCATCTCTCTTTTTTCCCTACTTGTTTCCTTTTTTTTTTATTTGTCACAACTGTATATATAAGCATAAGCATGAAAATAACTATATAATATATAAGCATATATATATGAGCATGTATGAATTAACTATATTAATTGGATATAATGAAAGGAAACAATAGGACAGGAACGGTAGGCACGTTTGTGCTCTGTACCTTTTGAACAAGTTTTGAACTTCAACTGCCTCATCCCAAATATAGTGTTCTTTCCACCCAATCTCCATTCCACACTGCAGTATGTAAGTATCTTGCCCATGAATAGCACCTACGAATTCCCCCTTTCCACCCCACTAAGTCCAACTTTTGTGTGTTGAGGGCAAGATGGCTGATGTTTCATGGCTGCCTCTCCAGCAGCCACCAACCAGTCCAGTAACACACCTGTCTGCAACAATTTTAATGTATTATTTATTTATTTATCACCACCATATGGCCACCATCTCCCAGAAGCAATTTTGGGAGGCATAACAACATAGCCACAATCTGGGGAACATAGAAATCAAGGATAATAATGCTTGTATTTTCTATTAAGGGTCAACTCCATAGCCTTGACTATATGCATTACTAAAAGCGTAGCTGAAAAAATTCCTATGAAGAAAAAAGTGGAAGACTGCAAAAGTTAATATCACTATGCAAAAGCTTAGTGAAGATCCAAAAACAAACAACAAACCCCAACAAAAGCAGTGCTTGAAAATAGCGCCAAGGAAGAGCAAATATAAGTAGCCTGGAATTATAGGCATGATGTAAGGAAAGTTAAATGTCTAAATGAGCTAGGATTGATGAACAATCATGACAGCAAAATGGTCTTCTTTAAATACATGTCAAGGAATAAGAATATAAAATAACTGATGTATCACCTGCTCAGTGAAAATAGCAAAATGATACAAAACAACTTTCTGGTTAAGTCTCCACCAAGTAAAAACTATGCATTTTACCAGGAAATATTTATTGTTCTGTATCTTTTTCTCTAAAACCATCCAGAACAGCTGGAAGTTGAGCAGTATTAAAAAAACCAATAAATAAATGAATAAAAATTATGAAATGCAAGACAAAAGGGGTAGGTAGAACGTTGAGCTAATAGAAACACCATTTAAATTTTCAGGACCTAGGATGATCTGATGGTCTGGGCAAACCCTAAAACTTATTTCTGAGAAATGTTGGAGAATAGGTCAAATGCCACATGAAAGGAAGGGAAAATTATTCCCATCTTCAAAAAGAGGAAGGATGATTCAACCAACTGCAGGCCAGTCATCTGGGAAATGCTGATCAAAAACAGTTTGATTTGCAAGTACTTCGAAAACAGTACAATAATTATTGGAAGTCAGCACAGATTTGTCTTTGTCATTCTATCCTAACCTTATTTTTGATCAGATAATTTATCTTAATAGATCCTTAATAGACTGTTGGAATGCTGTAGACATAATCTATCTTAATTTCAGGAAAATGTTGGTCAAAGTATCCCATGGCTTCTTCATCAGCAAGCTAGTTAAGAGTGAGCTAGATAGCATGACAATTAAATGACTACATAGCTGTCTCAAATCATATTCAGAGAGCCTTCATAAATGGTTCTTCCTTGAACTGGACAGAGATATTAAGTATAGTGCCATACTGTTTTGTCCTTGGCCATTTTGATTAATAATTTGGATGATGAGATAGAGAAAATATTGATTATTAGATAGCTAGGCAAATGTTTGTAAAAACCTATAATGTCTCAGACTCCATTACTGTCGGCTTGGTAAAATGATAGAGGTTGTCTTGTTTTAGGGGGAAGCCTTCAACTTCTGATCTGCGGACCTTGGACAGGATTATTTCAAAAGCTACTAAATTTGCTGTCAAAATAATCTATGAGAATCCTGATTAGTGGGTTGGAGTCTGCTCAATAAGATACGAGACCAGCTTTCCCATTTTCATCATCTCCTTCTTAGAACCTGCTTAGAGGTTGATTTGAATTGATGTTACTACAACAGCTGGCGTCTATGTCCTGGTCTACCAGACCATTAAGAAAAGTAAGAGGTAGGGCCATAGGGAAGTAGATATGCATAGCACAAGGCTAAGGTGACCAATATGTGAGAGGGTCATCCCAGTCAACTACGTGGGTGGCAGATCACCCACTCATCTATGAGGGTGACAAGCTTTGTCTACATCCTGCACTGATTGATATCAATTTAAAGGAAAAAATATCATTGCTGTGAGCCATGCCTTGATGTTATATCAAACCAGTGGTGGTTCGCCCCCGGTTCGGACCGGTTCGCAAGAACCGGTAGTAAAACTGGTGGGAGGCTCTGCCCACTGACCCAGACGTCATCAGGAAGCTTCTGCGCATGCGCAGAAGTGTGTGTGTGTGCACGTGCGACCCCATTGCGAACCGGTAGTAAAGGTAAGTAGAACCCACCCCTGTATCAAACGTAAGCTAAATTCAAATTGTACGCCATTTGAGATAGGCCAGACTAGAAAACCAACTTCACAAGTTTGAACTTGAAATAAATTGATGCAAGCTGCTGTGACAGAATTTTGAAAGCCAGGGTGCATTTTTCTTTTCCTCCCTTATATTCTCATGGAACAGGGCAGAGCCAGTCTCAAGTTTCTTCCTTTTGTTTTCCACTCTTAAAGCATGTTTTATTTACGCTAAGACCTTAAGAAGGGCTCCCCAACAGTTGTCAGGTCCAGTTAATGGGTACAAGGGAAAGGACTGTCTTGTTTGCCACCTGCAAACTCTGCAAACTCTTTGCCTCAGGAACACTTTTGCCTCTTGATTAAGCCTAACTTTTACTTTATGTTTTTTTTTAGACATTTTCCGTCTTTGTTATCAGCCCTTTTTCTTTATAAATTACCGTATTTTTTGGAGAATAAGATGCACTTTTTTTCACTCCTAAAAGAGGCTGAAAATTTGGATACATCTTATACTCCGAATGTAACCCCACCCAGTGCCCAAAATGGCTACCCGGAACAGCTGCTGCCTTCTCTTACCCTTCCGCACTTTGCCTGCTTTAGTCACTGGAGCTCCCTCCAATGATCAGCTGTGCTTTTGAAGCTGTTTTTCAGCTCCAATGCAATCTTCTGTGCTTTGCCTGTTTTTCTAATTGCTGCTCCCTTTGATGATCAGCTGTGTTTTAGAAGCTGTTTTTTTAGCCCCAGCCAGCCCCAACCTCAAAATCAACAAGCGAACTAATGTGCTGAAGCTGACCAGGCTAAGGACTAGCCAGATGAATACCTGATTGGCAGATTTTTTTCCCCTATTCCCCCACCCCCCAAAAAAATCTAAGGTGCATCTTATACTCCAATGCGTCTTATATTCTGAAAAATATGGTATCAGCTTCTGAATATAGCATACCATAATACACATTTGAAATTGCAGATGTTCAGAATAAATTATTAACTCAGAATTTTATAAGTGAAAGACTTGATTTTTCTGCCCCCTTTTATAAACTGTTTAATTCTTTCCCCCCCCCCTTTTTTTTTTGGATTTGGGTACTCTCTGCTTCCCACAGCTAACCACCCTATATATTTCCCAGTAGAAATTGGGTAGATTTGCCTTTCTCTTTTGGCTCTTTTTTTCCCTCTGACTTTACTATATGGTGAAGTCAATCTGGAAGGTCACCTCTTTCATCAAGTATTCGATTTGCATCCAAAATTGTATGTACATGAAAAATGTGGTTGTGTGTCGCACCTAGCTGCAGACGCAGATGAAATTCTGTAGAAAGCCTGATGCACGCTAACCTTTGCAGATGGCTCAGCTATTGCTGAAAAATGGATTGCTTAATAAAGCATATCATCCGACATATTTGCTGCTTGGCTAGCCAAATAGAAGTTGTTTTTTGCACAAATTTCCTTGTCAAATTTGTCAATGTTCATGTCATTTTTGCTTTAGGTCACAGAGCAAGGTGCAAAATCTTGGCATCTTTGCTAGTTGCAAGCCAGTTTTGGCTATTTCTAACAATGGAGTGAATTTCTCCCGAGGTTCAGGTTTGTTACGTATATAAGGAATAAGAGGGGGGAAAATATAAGAGTTATAGAATGCAGGGGACTTTAAAGAAATTGGTGCACGAATGAGGGTTGATTTGTTTTATTTTTTTTAAAAAAAATAGTGATAAATATTTGTATTCATATTCAAGGAATCTGTTAGAAAGTCAGTGCTGAGAAAGATACTCCTTTTTCCTTTAAATGATTTAGTTTGTTCAGCTCTGCAGTTTTAGAGGATTTTGTTGCATGTAGATTATTTGCTTGCCTGCACAGAAAATGTATTCTTTTGTACACGGATATTTACAGGATGGAAAAAAGGGAATGGGTAGTTTCTGTCAACTTCAAGGTAAGGTCTCTTTGCTCTTTCTTATACACTGTATTCCTTTACACCTTCTCTGAAGCTACCTGAAGACTTCATGGTGCTGTTTATGTTGAAGAATCTAATAGCAGGGTGTGAATATACAGTATGTACTGTATGTATGGCTCAATTGCTGTTTGTACTCTGTCACGCCAGGCCAGAATTCTCTTTTGGAGGATTTGTCTTATTTACTTAAAGAGAGAAATGAAATCTATAAAATTCCATCCAAACTTCAGGGAAGGATGGCTCTTCCACAGGCCCCTGGCAGTGGTGGGGTTTCAATTTTTTTTACTACCAGTTCTGTGGGTGTGGCTTGGTGGGCATGGCATGGCTTGGTGGGCGTGGCATGGTGGGTACGACAGGGGAAGGATACTGTAAAATCTCCATTCTTACCCCACTCCAGGGGAAGGATACTGTAAAATCTCCATTCCTACTCCACTCCATGGAAAGGTTACTGCAAAATCCCCATTTCCTCCTGATCAGCTGGGACTCGGGAGGCAGAGAATAGATGAGGGCGGGGCCAGTCAGAGGTGGTATTTACCAGTTCTCTGAAGTACTCAAAATTTCCTCTACCAGTTCTCCAGAACTGGTCAGAACCTGCTGAAACCCACCTCTGGCCCCTTGGGATGTAATGGCTACGAACCCTCTAGTGCCAAATTTATGCCGGTTTCTGACTGAACTCTACAGTAGTGGCCAAACTTGTGGAAACGTTTGGGGAAAAGTGTATTTTCTAAAACTAGCTAATAACACCACTTTTTGGGGGAGTAGTACTATAAAATTATACATCAATGGAAAGATAATTTAATCAAGAATGTAATGCAGTAACTTTTATGAAGGATTTCCTATTAGAATAGCAGCTACAGTATAAAGAAGAAAAGTGAAACACATAGAAAAAACGAGATATACAAAAATTATCGCCATGTCAGTTAATACTGAGTTGGGTAAACTTTAGCATGAATCACAGCCTTAGAACATCTTCCCATGGAGTGAACCAAGTCTTTTAGTTCTGCAGCTGTTATAATATGAAACCAAGATTGAATGATTGCTTCCATTAACTGGGTTTCATTGCTGGGTCGCTTCTGACTAACAAGTTTCTTTAGCTGGCACCATAGATTTTCAATTGGGTTAAGGTCTGAGCTATTCCCACGCCATTCCAGCAGTGAAATATGGTTATCTTGAAACTCCCCCCCCCCAAAAAAAGTCATGTTATTAGTCATCAAACCTCAAAAATACACTTTTCCCAAAAGGTTTCCACAATTTTGACCACTACTGTTGTTGTAGCAGAAGATTAAAATCAGGAAAAAAAGTGTTTTGAAAACCCATCCACATAGTCCACCTAGTCTCCTTATCCAGGTGTCAAAGCACCCCACTTACAACTTGATACATCCTCATCTGTTTCTCAGCATCAGCCCCTTGTTAAGGTAGGCCGAAGGCAGCTTCAGGTTCCATAGTGAACATGGTTATTCCATTTGCTTGCATCAGTCACTCCATGAAAACAATCTCGAATTCAAGAAGTGGCTTGAGATGGTACAGTCAGGTTTGGTGAGCTGCTTGAATCCAATTGATCCAGCCAGTCCGCTTTGGTCCCCTTCAGTTTGGTTGCTGGGGTCTCCTCCTTTTGGCTGAATTTCTTTCTGGGTTTTTTCTTTTTTAAGAATAAGTCAATACTTACCTTAGAACTCAAAGACAAAAGCGAATCAAGGTACTATGAAGTCTGGAGTAAATTCTACGACTGACTTGTTAAGAGGAAGAATGCCAAAAACAAGAGATAACGATTGTCTGGAAATGTATATATCGATGTATATTGAACCTTGTGAGTATATAATAGGTTTATTAAATATGTATATAGCTGTACGGGAAGTAATATATTGTATACTTGATATATAAGGAATTAGGAGATATGTAAATTTGTATATAGACTGAATACATGATTTAGTAACTTGAACTTGATGCAAATGTTAGAAACCAGAGGCGTAGAGCAATGTTCATTGTTTTTGTTTGGTTTTAAAACCAATAAAATATTATTTAAAAAAATAAAAGAATAAGTCAATAAATGGTCTTCAAGTGGTTGCTGTGAAAGACATATAATCCAACAGGACAAGCAAATTCTGCTCTTTTAGTTCCAACTATGCCAGGAAGTTGAATGGGTGGTTTGGATGGAATGGGGGAGGGGCTTCCTTTGCATAGATAGTCCTCATTTAATGACCACAATATATTTTTTCATTACTTAGCTGTAAAGGAGACCAGAACCACTGAGTGTAATCAGTAAGAATGAATTGCTTCAATGAGTTATAGCAATTTTATAATTTTGTGTTACCTTTAATTTACAGTGAATAAATTATTACATGTCATAGATATTACAGTTTAGACTTTAGAAGCTCCTTATAGTATGATGTGATGAATTATAAGACAATTTTTAAATTCCTATACCTGTACTGCAAAAAATTATGTGTATAATAAATATTACTGTACTACTGCTACCACTAACTCTGGCTTGAGGAGTTGGTCATCTGATACACACACACACACACACACACACACACACACACACACACACACACACACACCAAAAGATCTCTCTCAAACTCTATCTTTGACCAAACGTATCCCACAGTTGCATGGCAACTGCACAAATCCAGAATTCTACTATTTCTAAGTAAAATTCTACTTCTTTATTGCCATCTTGTAATCAATTTGTTTACCAATAACAGGTCAATTAGCATTTTGAAAAAAATTATGTGGGTGTGGGCAAAAGATTTCAAGGCTTAACATCTCTCCCTCCCTCCGTCCCTCCCCCCTCTCTCTTACACACCCCTCCAAATTTTTTTGCGGTATCTGCAATCCAAAGATAAGCCACTTTTACACTGTAGATAATAGGGACAAATGTTTTATTGTCATCTTGTTGTTATTAGGTTGATAGGGCCTCTGGTGGCTCAACAGACTAATGCAGTCTGTTATTAACAGCAGCTGCTTGCAATTACTGCAGGTTCAAGCCCCACCAGGCCCAAGGTTGACTCAGCCTTCCATCCTTTATAAGGTAGGTAAAATGAGGACCCAGATTGTTGGGGGCAATAAGTTGACTTTGTATATAATATACAAATGGATGAAGACTATTGCTTGATATAGTGTAAGCCGCCCTGAGTCTTCGGAGAAGGGCGGGATATAAATGCAAATAAAAAAAAAAAACTCTTTCAGGGAAAACAAATTGAGAAAAAATGATTTCCCCAAGTCTTGGATTGGATAGTGGCTGGAGTCCATGAATTGTATTTTGTTGATGTATAGAGGAGTGTTTTTGGGTTACTGGGAATTGTCTGTTGGTAGAAGCATTGATGGGTTTTTTTAAATAGTTGTCAAAGTTGCCATCCTTTGCTCGCACTCATGCTTTGCTAGATGGACCTGGGAGTGGAATGCCCTTGGACTGGCTTGGCAAATTCCAAAAGAATACTGGAAAAGATTGGAAGAAATATTTAGTGAGAGTTAATCTGTTGTCCTTCCGTCCCACCATCCCACAGACTCTGCCATTGAGATAATATCTGGGGCAAAATTACCAAAACCCTAGCTCTACTTAATGATATCCAAGGAGTTAAGGAACTTCAGGGTTTTATTGATAAGAACTTGGCTAGAGAGTTTATCCAGCCAGCAAAGTCATGTATGCTCTTTAGAGAAAAGAAAGATGGCTCCTTGAGATTATGCATGGACTATCATGGGCTAAATGTAATTTGCATGGAAAATATATACCCCCTGTCGCTGATGAAGGATATGCTGAGTCATCTAGCCAAAGGAATTTTTTTACACAAAGTTGGACCTGAGGGAAGCCTACTACCAGGAGGGGAATGAGTGGAAGACTACTTTCAATTGCCCACTGAACTGTTTTTGGTTCAGGGTCCTCCCATTTGGCCTACAAGGAGCCCCCCACTGTATTCATGCAACTGATAAATGAGATCTTGCATGAACATTTGTACAAAGGGATTTTGGTGTACCTAAACAATATACCGATTTATACAAAGACAATGGAAGAGCACGTAAAGCTAGTAAGAGCAATGCTCGAGAAGTTCCATGCGGCACAACTGTACACAAGCTTTCCTAGTATGAGTTCTACAAAACTAAACTGGATTATTTGGGGTTAATGAATTTGTCACGAAGAAGTGGAAATGGACCTGGAAAAGGTGTAAGCCATCCTCAAATGGGAGGCTCCTCGCTCACGGAAGCAGCCACTGGTCACCTGGAGACATCTGTTAGAGGACACCAAAATTCCCTTTGAGCCATGGACGGATCACAAAAACCTAGGGGCCCTAAGAAGACTCTGAAGGTAATCACCTAAACAAGGAAGGTGGGTATTATACTACAATTGTTTCAATTTCATCCTACATTATTTGCAAGGTGGGGGGGAATTCCTAGCAGATGCATTATCCAGGCAGCTGCAGTATAATAACAGAAGAAGAGATTATCAATTCTGTCATCCCTGCCAATTAAATAGCCACTTTCTGTAGTGCTCTGTCAGCAGCCTATGGAGCTAGCAACAGAGTCGGACAACGATGAGGTCAGGGCCATCGGGAAGTGAGGTGCGGACTCCAGAGCCTCCAGAGACTGATAGTTGTGAGGCAGAGGAATAGGAGGAGCCTGTTCCTAATGCACGCATGAGAAGTGCTGCCAGAAGGCAAGAGCAGCTCAAGCAGAGAGGACAACTCGGGAGTAGGGCCAAGAGATGATTGGCCCTTCCCATAAGGCTTAAAGCAGACTAGCACCGGCATTTGGCCTTTGCTGGAAAACAACATTGTAGCTGCATCTTCTGCTTCGTCTTCTGCTTCATATATGTCTTTGCTTTTGTGGCTTCTGGACGTTTGCCAAGAAGGGCCTTTGGCAGTTTGCCTAATCAAACTAAGGTTTGTGAGATAACTGAGGAATTTGTGTTGGGAGGAATTTGTTTTAATTTAGTTGAACTACTTCAACTAATTACTTCATTCCCAGCTGTTTGAATAAAGTTTGTTTTTCCACGGACTAAGTTTATTACTGCCTACTTGGGTCCGGGTCACACTTTCACGATTACCCAGGCACAGAGCAAAATGATGAAGAAGTGCAGGAAATGCATCCTAAAAGTTGCAAGTGACCCAGAAATAGAACAGGTAGTTAAGTTTCTCGAAGACATGTTTTCTTTACTCATCTCAGGATAGATTGACACATCAGTTGTAAATTGGATGGAAAATAACCGAATAAAATTAAGCTAAGCTAATTGCAGGGTTCTACCCAGTGGTGAAATCCAATTTTTTTTACTACCGGTTCTGTGGGCGTGGCTTGGTGGGCATGGCAAGGGAAGGATACTGCAAAATCTCCATTCCCACCCCACTCCTGGGGAAAGGATATTACAAAATCTCCATTCCCACCTGGTTCTCTGAACTGCTCAAAATTTCTGCTTCCAGTTCTCCAGAACCTGTCAGAACCTGCTGGATTTCACCCCTGGTTCTACCCTTAGGAAACAGAAGCCCAAAGCATACCATAGACAGGGGATACTATGTTGATACAAATACTTGTGAAAAATATATTGAGGTTGTAGATGGTCTCAAGCTGAATATAAGTCAGTAGTGTGTCATGACAGCTAAATTGGAGAATGTAACTTTTGGCTGCCTCAAGAGAATACATTTCTTTGCTTCAGAAATCTATAATTCTGCTACATTTAGCATTCAAAGAGATTCATGCTAGGCTTGGGGAGGAATTTCCCGATTATACAAGTGTCAGCCAATGGAATGAGCTGTCACATGAACTGGTGAGTTGCTAGATGGTAAACTGTTGGAGATCCTCTGGTGGACACTAAGCTGTGGTCCCCCTTCGCCAATGTGATCAGTTGGGGTGTTGTGACTCCAGTCCCCGAACCTGGCCCCATGCCCAAAAGTGACTCAGGAAGTGAGGGGGAAGGGCCGGTAAGGCTTACCTCGGAAGCACCGATTCCTTTGGCTTGGCTCCAGGAGCCAGAACCAGACCAGTCGGAGGACGTAATGAGGCCGTCATCCCCTGATTCCTCCCTACCCCAGGCTACGCCTTCAGACCCAGCTGATAATAATAATCAAGCTTGGATTGACCCGTGCTTCAGAAGATTAGAGAGGCGGCATCATCAAAAGGAAGGGTGGGGCCCCACCCCACAGGATATATAAGGAGCTTTGGGACTGGTCTCACTCCACAGGAAGCAAAAGTTTAGCTGAACCGTTTCAAAAAGAGCTGAAAGTCTTGCTACGTGAGTCATTTGTTTGAACTTTGGCAGGCAGCTGCAATTTCTCCACCAGGACTGATAAGAGCCGTGAATCCACTGGCTGAAGGCCAGCTCGTGAGTCTGAAGTGGGGAAGGAGACAGAACATGGGGCTCCATTTCTTTCTGAGAGAAGGCAGATGAAACATAGAAGTTCAGAAGTACTGCCTCCTGACCATCATTCATAACTACCTCATCATTTACTCTTCACCGTGGATCTACATTCGATTGGCTTTCTTTATACTTCTAACATACTCCCTGATTCTTTTTCTTGTTTTTTGTTTCTCATGCTTTAGTCTTTCTGTGTCCAATCACACTTGCCCGATAAAAAATTCCTATTCTATTCTGTTCTGTTCTGTTCTGTTCTATTTTGTAATGTACGCAATTTCTAAATATTTCTTTGTTTTCTTTAATAAAAGTACTCCTCATGCTAAAATACCTTGGCATCAGGCTTAAATTGAGGAGAAAAACAGCTCCTGCCTGTGAAAGCTAATGTGGTGAGGCAAATATAAAGATCCAAAGAGAAAGATGGCCTCCAGGGCTGACACCTGGGAAAGGCAAGATGCTGAACCTCCATTGGCCCATCCTAGTCTTTCATGGAGAACAGGTTGTGGGTGGAGGTGAAAAGCTAATAAATGGGTCATTAGTTCTAGCGTGGTTTCATTATCAATTTCTTCCTAATAAACTTATAAAATGGTACACATAAAATAATTGGTTTACAGATCCACAATACATCTTTATCTGGATCACTGGTATGTAAGATATGGAAAAGAGTCTTGGCTGGAAAGTGAATTTGTCTTGAAGATCCTTTATAGGTGGTCTTCAGGTTATGACATCCAATTTTTCAAACTTGGGATAGCATAGAAAGAGGGGTATTCATGACACGTCCTCAGAGTTTTGGCCTCTGTAGCATCCCCACAGTCCCATGGTCACAGTTTCCAATGTTCTCTGCTGGCTTCCCTCAAGTAAAGTCAGTGAGGAAGATGGTAGGAAGTCAAAAGTCATGGTCATGCAAGTCCCTCATTTAATGATAGCAATCAGGACTTCTGGAGCTGCCATCATTTAGAGGCATGGTAATCCGATATTGTGCTTGAGAACCACATTGTGTCAGGGTTCCAAAGAACACCCCCAACAAAATAAAGCTCTGAGGCTTGAGGTTCCTCAAAATTCCAATTTATTAGAGATGTCATGTTGGCACAGCTGGGAGAACCTGAAACTGAAAGCTTCCAGGTTTTCCACACCCAGTTGGCAGTTCACAGCCCTGCCCCACACCCACAAATTCATCACATTGTCCAATCAACTCTTTGCATTCAATTGGATACAATCTTCAGGTAGTCTCCATCAGACGCAGGATGTCCCTGAATATGGAATGTTGTTATGACTAACTTTCTACCGCTCCAACAACAACCCCCTCCCAACTTCCCCAGCTAAAATATGTGGCAGTTAAGAAGCAAAAAAAAAAAAAAAAAGCCTTCCAAAACTGACACATTGCTTAGTGATCAGAACCCAAGGGCTACCTGTAGTTAAGAATGTTTTTTCCACATTTTCTCACACAGCCAGACTGATGTGGTAGTTAAGGTGCTGGATTAGAAGTAGAGAGACCCAGATTATTATCAGCCATAGAAGCTCCAGAAATGACTTTGGACCAATCAGAAGGTGGTATTGTGAGGAAAACTGGAGAAGGGAGGACGTGTATGCCACTCTGAATGCCTGTACAAAGGTAGGATATAAAATAAGTATATTTGATCTTCATTTTATTAATTATATTCTAAAGTAATTTTTATTCAATTAACACTATTTATATATATGACTTTTAGATATAAATATTGAACATGGATATTACATTTTTTAAATCAAATTATACTAGTAAGTGGTTTTAATAGTTGCTATATAGTTTTGGCTTTTGTTTTTTTACATTTTTCAATGTTTTGTTGATGCACAAGTCATTTTGAAAAAGCTATAACAAAAGTAGGTGTTACATTGTTTTTCCTAGATTTCTAAAAGAGCTGGCAGATATCATCTCAGAACCATTGTACCACATCTTTCAAAAATCCTGGAGCATCGGGGAACTACCAGAAGACAGGAAAAGAGCTGATATGGTTCCCATCTTCAAAAAAGGGGGAAAAAACAGACCCAGGAAACTACAGACCAATTTGCCAAACATCAATACCCGGAAAAGATAATAATAATAATAATAAAAAAAACAGATCTGCCAACATCCAGAAATGAGTAAAGTAATAACTAGAAGTCAACACGGGTTTGTTAAAAACAGATCATGCCAAACCAATCTTATTTCATTCTTTAACCTAGTGACTAAATTAGTAGACCAGCGAAATACTGTGGACATAATATACATAGACTTTGGCAAGGCATTCGACAAAGAAGACCACAATCTACTTCTTGGTAAGCTAGAAAAAAGTGGGATAGACAGCATCGCCATCAGAAGGATTTGTAACTGGCTGACAAACCATACTCAATGAGTAGTCCTTAATGATACTACATCTACATGGAGGAAAGTAAACAGTGGGCTACCACAAGGTTCCATCTTATGCCCTGTACATTTCAATATCTTCATAAATGACTTAGATGAGGGAATAGAAGGGGAACTCATCAAATTTGCAGATGACACTAAGCTGTCAGGAATAGCCAATACCCTAGATCGGTGGTTACCAAACAGTGGTCCATGGAACACTGGTGGTCCACGAGAAAATTTTGGTGGTCTGCAGAGAAATCGTTGCATTTCTCTCGAGGAGCCAAGCCAAGGTCTCCTGCGCCGCTCGCACGTCAGCGCTTTGACTCCCAGAGACAGGATGGAGTCTTTCAGGCAGCTAGCTTGGGCGGCTGTTAGCAGAGAGAAGCAGTTGGAATCAACTTTGGCTTTGCTGTCCATTGCAGACGCTAGATTGGCCCCCTGCAAACTCTCATCTCTCAAGGAGCGTTCACTGAAGCAGCACAGGAAACTTTGGCCAGGCTCCTCGAGAGACGAGAGTTTGCAGGGGGCCGATCTAGCGTCTGCAATGGACAGCAAAGCCAGGGTTGACTCCGGCTGCTTCTCTCTGCTAACAGCCGCCCAAGCTAACTGCCTGAAGGACCCCATCCTGTCTCTGGGAGTCAAAGCGTTGACGTGCGAGCGGCGCAGGAGACCTTGGCTTGGCTCCTCGAGAGAAATGCAACGATTTCTCTGTGGACCACCAAAACTCTAGAAAGACTGCAGAGAAGAGCAACAAAGAAGATTAGGAGCCTGGAGGCTAAAACATATAAAGAATGGTTACAAGAACTGGGCCTGGCTAGTCCAGTGAAGAGAAGGACCAGGAGTGACATGATAACAGTGTTCCAATATTTGAGGGGCTATCACAGAGAGGAGGGGGACAACCTATTTTCTAAAGCACCCAAAGGCCAGACAAGAAACAATGGTTGGAAACTGACCAGGGAGAGATTTAATTTAGAAATAAGGAGAAATTTTCGGACAGTGAGAACAATCAACCAATGGAACAGCTTGCCATCGGAAGTGTGGGAGCTTCATCAGTGGAGACTTTCAAGAAGAGATTGGACAGCCACTTGTCAGAAATGGTATAGATCTCCTGCTTGAGCAGGGGTTGGACTAGATAATCTACAAGGTCCCTTTCAACTCTGTTATTGTAAGGCTGCATCAACAGAGGAATACCGTCAAAATAATGAGAAGTGATAACACTGCTTTATACTGCACTGGTGAGGCCACACTTGGAATACTAATGTTACGTTCTTGTCATCATGATCCAAAAAAGATGCTGAGATCCTAGAAAGTGTGCAGAGAAAAGCAATGAAGTCGATAAAGATTCTGAAAGCTAAGTCGTATGATGAACAGTTGAGGGAGTTAGGTATGACTAGAACAGTGATGGCTAACCTTTTCTGGACAGAGTGTCCAAAACGCGCGCGTGAACCAGAGGTGGGTTTCAGCAGGTTCTGACCAGTTCTGGAGAACCGGTAGCAGAAATTTTGAGTAGTTCGGAGAACCGGTAGTAAAAATTCTGACTGGCCCGCCCCCATCTATTCTCTGCCTCCCAAGTCCCAGCTGATTGGGAGGAAATGGGGATTTTGCAGTAACCTTCCCCTGGAGTGGGATGGGAATGGAGATTTTACAGTATCCTTCCCCTGCCCACCAAGCCATGCCCACCAAGCCACTCCCACAGAACCGTTAGTAAAAAATTTTGAAACCCACCATTGGCATGAACCCCCCAAATGTAATGTGCGTGTGGCCCCCGTGTATGCATCCCACCCCTGCACATGTGCATCCCCACCCCCATGCATGCACCGCACTCCCCACAAATGCATACCTGGGCCCCCTGCATATGGCCTGGCCCCCGCATGTGCTCCAGCCCCCACATGCGCCCGAGCCCACCACACAAGCGTGGCAGAGACCTGAAGACCAGCTGGCCAGTGGGAGGTACATGTGCATGCACGGTGGAGCTGAGCTGGGGTGACGGCTCGCATGCCCACAGAGAGGGCACTGCATGCCACCTCTGGCACGCATGTGTCGTGTCCCACTCTTCCGCTGATGGCCGGGTCAGGGAAATCCGAATCAGGCTTGCCTCTGCAGCTCTGCCCAAAGTCCTAGCAAAGTCCTCAGAGCAGGCAGAAAGTGACTTCAGCAAGATAAGTTCGACTTTGCCTGACTCAGAGACTGCCAGAAAGCAGATCCTTTATATAGGCCATGGGGTGTGGCTCCATGACTCAGCACTCATTAAGGCCTGCCCCTCCCTTCCTTCTGTTGCCTCCGCCTATCCAGTCTTCTGATGCGAGGGTCACTCCAATCAGCAGCTGTTGGAAATAAACTTTCCTCAGGCTCACATGCTGTGGAGGAGGGGGAGGGGTCTAGCTGCTCCGTTTGCCTGGGCATGGAGCCAGGGCTGGGGCCGGGGGGTGCTCCCTCCTCTGCAGCCTGCTTGGGCATGGAGCCAGGGCTGGGACCGGGAGGTGCCCCCTCCTCTTCAGCTTGTCTGGGCATGGAGCCAGGACTGGGGCCGGGAGGCATACATTCCTCCGTGTTCGGGAGCAGATAAGAAGGCCCCGGCTGCTGTGAGAGCAGGCAAGACACAACAGCATGCCATAAATTCGCCATCACGGATCTAGCCCAGGGGTCTGCAAACTTGGCCTTTGCTGGCTGTGGAACTCTGGGAGTTGAAGTCCACAAGTCTTAAAAGAGCCAAGTTTGCAGACCCCTGGTCTAGCCTATCAAAGAAGGATTAGAGGGGACATGATAGCGGTCTTCCAGTACTTCAGGAGATGGGTCAAAAACAAGAGTGGATTAACTTATTTTCCAAAGCACCAAAGACACAGAAGTAATAGGTAGAATCTTGTTAAAGAGCCATCTAACCTAGAACTAAGGAGAAATTTTGTGACAGTGAGAACAATTCAGCAACGGAACAGCTTGCCTCCCATTGGTATTCCATCACTGGAGGTTTTCAAGAATAGAATGGACAACCATTTGATTGGGATGGTATAAGGTCTCCTGCCTTGAGCAAGGGGTTGGTCTAAAAGACCTTCTAACCTGATGATTCTATGTTTTAATGCCCAGAAGGTTGATCATGATGCCTATTGGAACATGCAGGTTGCTATCCCATATGTGACTGGTCTTTAAACTACCGAATTTTTTCGGAGTATAAGATGCACCTTAGTTTTTGGGGAGGAAAATAAGAAAAAAGCTGATTGGCAGGTGAATCGGTCTCCTGGAATACTCCCAATCAGCTGTTCCCAGAGGTGAATTTTAGCAACAGGTTCCTTGATTGTGAGCTCTGTGCCTTTTCTTTTCTTTTCTTTTTTTTTGGCTTTTTTTTCTGCCTCTGAAACTCTGTTTCAAATAAACTTTTTTCTGCCTCTGAAACTCTGTTTCAAATAAACTTTTTTCTGCCTCTGAAACAGAACTTCAGAAAAAAGCCTCTGAAGCTCTGTTTGGGGCTTCTTTTCTGAAGCTCCATTTGGGGCTTTTTTTCCAAGCTCCATTTGGGGCTTTTTTTCTCAGTTTCTGATACTTTCTTCAGCCTCTGAAACTTCCCTTTGAGAAGCTGGGTGGGGCTACATTCAGAGTATAAGACGCACCCAGATTTTCACCCTCTTTTTTGGGGAAAAAAGGTACATCTTATACTCTGAAAAATACGGTATTTGAAAAGGCTCTGCTAGAGAATGTTGAGTCAAGTGAGGTTCCATGAGAAACAGTCTTCATCTTCATGAATAGTTTTACTATTGTTTCAGGGGATTATTCTTTTTTTGCTTTAGGTTATAATCTTGCTACCTTGCAGTGAGTTGTTAATCAAAGATTACCATGCCCCCCATGCATTCCTTTTCTATAATATACACCTAGCCCGCTTCCTTTCATAGGAAATATGTGGGGCAGAAACTTTTTTTTTTAAACTGAGGCTCTAGAAAGGAATGCCTATTCAAAGGGCATTCTTTCTTCCTTGTTTGTTCCTTTAAAAAAAACAAAAAACCAGAGCAGGTGTATATTATTCCTTCTGTTAAGTTTTTAGTGTACCATTGTAAAGGTGTTGTTTGATACCTTACACTGCCTGCTATAAAGCCAACAGGAGTGATTAATAGCAAAGACTCTGCCATTTTATTATTAATAGCAGTGTGTTGACTCAATTAAATCCAGCCTGCTTTTTTTGGCAGGCCTTTGCAATTATACATATCATTATGGGCAGCAGCCCAAATGCATCCTGGGAGGAGACCAGAACTCCACATTAACTTTTTCTGGCAGTCTCAGGGCAAGTTGGCAACTATGCTGTGTGCCTCTAACCAAGCCAATATGCCTGTCGCAAGGATGTAAGAGAGGAATTGACATTTAGGATGCTGGGACATGTTTCCAGATACCAATTTTTGAATAGAAATTTCAGTACCTCTCATCAATTTCAGTAGAATATTCAAGGTTGTACTTCAGACTTTAACCGCTCAATAGGCCTTCTGGAAAAATCTCGGGTCTAAAAGAACACCTAGACTTAGGTATAGGAGCAGAAGCATGTTGACAGTTATGCAATTGTCCTTGTTTACTGAATCTATCTGTGCTGTCCAACTGCTAAACAGGAGAGGAGATTGGCCTGGTCAATATTTTAAAGGTCTCTACTACCAATAGCAACAGCACTTAGACTTATATACCGCTTTACAGTGCTTTATAGCCCTCTCTAAGCGGTTTACAGAGTCAGGTTATTGCCCCCAACAATCTGGGTCCTCATTTTACCCACCTCGGAAGGATGGAAGGCAGAGTCAACCTTGAGCCTGGTGAGATAGATAGATAGATAGATAGATAGATAGATAGATAGATAGATAGATAGATAGATAGATAGATAGATAGATAGAGCAACAGCAACAGCAACAGCACTTAGATTTATATACCGCTTTACAGTGCTTTACAACCCTCTCTAAGTGGTTTACAGAGTCAGCTTATTGCCCCAACAATCTGGGTCCTCATTTTATCCAGCTCGGCAGGATGGAAGTTTGAGTCAACCTTGAGCTGGTGAGATTTGAACTGCCAAACTTCTGGCAGCCGGTGATCAGCAGAAGTAGCCTGCAGTACTGCACTCTAACCACTGTGCCATCGCAGCTCTCTAAGCTGGTCAACTACTAAGTTGTTCTTTCCAACCAGTGCTGGTTCTGTTTTTATTAAAGTTTGGCCCACCATGACACTAACTCGTTCTCTTTAACTGTGACTCAGCAGAGTGGTGGTCATGGTCAGTGGTCAAATTTCCAAGTTATCTTGTTGTATAAAAGAAAAAAACTCTAGACTCTGTTTTACCCAACCAAACCAAATGGGCTTTGCCAGTTATTCTGTCTTCTGGGAAGGAACATTAGGGTTCTATATGGAATCTAAGCAGTGGTGGGATTCAGCCGGTTCAGACAAACTGGTAGTTAAATTGCTGGTTAGCCCCTCCCCTCCCCTCCCCGCCCCTTCCAGGAGTCCCCACGTGCCCCATTTTGGCTCCCAGATGAGTGCAGGGAGGCACAAATGAGGCACGGGGTGTGTGTGTGTGTGTGTGTGTGTGTGTGTGTGTGTGTGTGGTGTGTGTGTGCCCCCCCCGTGGCCCATTTTCACTCCCAGGAGGCTGCAGGGAGGCCTACTAGGCCCAAAACGAGGTGGGAGGGGTAGCACGTCCCCTCCCCCCCGCGGCCCGTTTTTGCTCCCAGGAGGTGCAGGAGGCTGAGTTACTTCCTGTCACACTCCCTGGCCACACCCACCATGGCCACACCCACCAAGCTGGTCATTAGGTTGTTAAATTATTTGAATACCACCACTGAATATAAGAGTATCAATAGAAGTATCAATGTAAAATGACTGGCCAATTTTACCGCCCTCACCCTTCTGGCCTTCCAGAAGAGCCATAAAACCTGGTTTTGCCAGCTGTCTGGAACTTTTTTTTTTAAAAGAAAATGTTTTTATTTTGATTTTTAAACAAACAGTTCATCATTAATTAACCAGTGTAACATCTGGATACAATAAAAAATTTGTGTCATCATATTCAACATTTATCATCATCTTCTTAGTACATATTTATCTTTCTTCTTACATTTAAATTGAATGTATTACAACATATTTTCCTCATATTTCTTATTTTTACATTGCCCATTGTCTAAATTCAGTCTCTATCCATTGATAAAATTGACCCCATATGTTGCAATACTTCGATTCTTCCTTCCCTTTAATTGCTAATGTTAATCTATTCATTTCTGCATAACTGTCTGGGACTTTGAACGGAGGCAGTTTTCACTGGAGGTAATTGATGTGGGTCAGAAAGAGATCTTACACCCACCCCATGCTGTCTGCCCCTTGGCTTTAGTCCTTGTTTAAATCTTCTTAATTTTAACTGTTTTTATATGTATCTTTTTACTATTTTGTAAGTCACCCAGAGTCACCTTTTTGGTGAGACAGGTGCGTATAAATCTAATAAAAAGTATTAAATAAACCAGATTAATGCAAATTCAGTAGAAGGGCTTTTTAAACACTATCCGTATTTGATTGAACTTGCATAAGAGGCCTGTATAGTTGGAACTTAACAGGGTTCAAAGGAAGTTCAGTCACATTTCCTTGAATGCATTTTGTAAGCCTTCTGTCTCATCCATAGGGAGGGTCTCCTCAGGGTGCTGTCGGCCAGTCAATGTCGGCCAGCGGCGCCCAGGGGGAGGGCCTTCTCTGTGGGGGCACCAACCCTCTGGAACAAGCTATCACCAGGTATCCGCCAACTCCCTGATCTTCGGACCTTTCAACACGAGCTGAAAACATTTCTGTTTCATCGTGCAGGACTGGCCTAATGGGGTTTTAATAATGGGGTTTATTGGTTTTAAGTCTTCAACCAACTCTAAATTTTCTTTTTAAACTGGTTTTAAAAATTGTACTAATTGTTTTTACTTTGGCTGTAAACCACCCTGAGTACTTTGGGAGAAGGGCGGTATAGAAATTGAAACAATAAATAAATAAATAAATAAATAAATAAATAAATAAATAAATAAATAAATGAATAAATGAATGAATGAATGAATGAATGAATGAATGAATGAATGAAACATCTTCACAAGTGGAGTAGAAATGTTCTAGTCACCACAATATCCCTTTGAACATTTCAAATCTCCAGGTATTCCGGCAAAAAGTAATAGAAGCAAGATTCACAAAATAGCCTAAGTGAAAATCTAGCATTTACATACCAAATGTCTGAATTTATGCAATACTTTTCAGCACTGATGGGTTTCACTTACCTTCTCTCCTCATAACTACCAACTGCTTTCTCTACATCTTGCACTTCCTGTTTCTTGCTTCATTTTTCACCTGGTTTCCTTCTCTATGGATCCTACTGTCTCACCCACTTCTATTGTCCTCCTCTGTCTCTATTCCAAATCTGTTGCCTCCTGATGCTATCATCAGGAGGTGATGAATTAGCATACAGGGAAGAAGTCCAGCAGTTAACTACATGGTGCTCAGGAAACAACTTGCATCTAAATATCAGCAAGACCAAGGAGATGGTGCTAGACTTCCGGAAGAAGAGAGTGGAACCTGCCCCACTTTACATCAAGGGGGGCTGTGTGGGGAGGGTCTCCTCTTTCAAATTCCTGGGAGTCCATCTTAGTGAAGATCTCATCTGGAAAAACAATACGATCCAGGTGGTCCAGAAGGCTCAATCAAGACTCCATTTCCTCAGGATTTTGCGGAAAAACAAAGTGGAACAACAACTGATGACCTCCTTCTACCCTCCTTCTACTTAGTCCTTCTACTAAGATAGAAAACATCCTCATATATTGCATTATGGTATGGTATACTGGCTTGACAGCTGTGGATAGAAAGACGTTACAAAGGGTGATGAGAACAGCACAAAATATCATGGGCTGTCCCCTGACCTCACTTGATCAAATTGCTAGGACTCAATGTCTTAGCAGGGTGAGGAAAATCCATAGGGACAGTTCACACCCTGGTCAGCACTTCTTTACTCTCCTATCATCGGGCGGGAAATATAGAAACATAGCCAGTCAAATGAACAGGCTGAAAAATAGCTTCTATCCTTGGGCTGTCAGACTTCTGAATGCAACATAACACCATAACTACTTAGTATGATAGCCTTGGAGGGCAACACAACATGCAACATGTCTACACTGGTGTAATAGAACATAATGTAACATTATGCAGATATATGTATAAAGGATTGTGTCTGTTAGTATGATCTCTTGGATTAGGGGTGGTTTTTTGGGGGTTTTTTTCTTCTTTCTCTTATGATTTATTGAGATGTATGGGCCGTAATAGCTCAGGCTGTTAGAAGCCTGTTATTAGAACACAGCAGCCTGCAATTACTGCAGGTTCAAGCCCAGCCCGAGGTTGACTCAGCCTTCCATCCTTTATAAGGTAGGTAAAATGAGGACCCAGATTGTTGGGGGGGCAATAAGTTGACTTTGTAAATATACAAATAGAATGAGACTATTGCCTTATACACTGTAAGCTGCCCTGAGTCTTCGGAGAAGGGCGGGATATAAATGTAAATAAATAAAAAAAAAAGATGTATTTTGTGTCTGGGCTGCACTAAGGAAGGCTCATTCAATCTCATTGTACACATGTTGTGCATTGACAATAGAAATAGAATAACAGAGCTGGATGGGACCTTGGAGGTCTTCTGGTCCAACCCCCTGCTTAGGCAGGAAACCCTACACCACCTCCAACAAATGGTTATCCAACATCTTCTTAAGAACTTCCAGTGTTGGAGCATTCACAACTTCTGGCAGCAAGATCTCTGGAGGGCCAGGGATAGGGGTTGTTCCTCTGCCCTGGTCCTATTAGACCTCTCAGCGGCTTTCGATACCATCGACCATGGTATCCTGCTGCGCCGGTTGGAGGGATTGGGAGTGGGAGGCACCGTTTATTGGTGGTTCTCCTCCTATCTCTCCGACCGGTCGCAGACGGTGTTGACGGGGGGCAGAGGTCGACCCCGCGGCGCCTCACTTGTGGGGTGCCGCAGGGGTCGATTCTTTCGCCCCTTCTGTTCAACATCTATATGAAGCCGCTGGGTGAGATCATCAGTGGCTTCGGTGTGAGGTACCAGCTGTACGCTGATGACACCCAGCTGTACTTTTCCACACCGGGCCACCCCAATGAAGCTATCGAAGTGCTGTCCCGGTGTTTGGAAGCCGTATGGGTCTGGATGGGGAGAAACAGGCTCAAGCTCAATCCCTCCAAGACGGAGTGGCTGTGGATGCCGGCATCCCGGTACAGTCAGCTGAGTCCGCGGCTGACTGTCGGGAGCGAGTCATTGGCCCCGATGGAGAGGGTACGCAATTTGGGCGTTCTCCTGGATGAACGGCTGTCTTTTGAAGACCACTTGACGGCCGTCTCCAGGAGAGCTTTCCACCAGGTTTGCCTGGTGCGCCAGTTGCACCCCTTTCTAGACCGGGATGCCTTGTGCACAGTCACTCACGCCCTTGTGACGTCTCGTCTGGACTACTGCAATGCTCTCTACATGGGGCTCCCCTTGAGGGGCATCTGGAGGCTACAGTTAGTCCAGAATGCAGCTGCGCGGGTGATAGAGGGAGCCCCTCGTGGCTCCCGAGTGACACCTATCCTGCGCAGGCTGCACTGGCTACCTGTGGCCTTCTGGGTGCGCTTCAAGGTGTTGGTGAACGTCTTTAAAGCGCTCCATGGCATAGGGCCGGGTTACTTACGGGACCGCCTGCTGCTACCGAATACCTCTCACCGACCCGCGCGCTCTCACAGAGAGGGACTCCTCAGGGTGCCGTCGGCGCGACAGTGTCGTCTGGCGACGCCCAGGGGAAGGGCCTTCTCTGTGGGGGCTCCCGCCCTCTGGAACGAACTCCCCCCAGGACTCCGTCAACTTCCGGACCTCCGAACCTTTCGCCGTGAGCTTAAAACTCACTTATTTATCTGCGCTGGACTGGGTTAGTTTTTTAAGTTTATGGGTTTTTAATGGGTTTTATTTCTAAATTTTAATTCTGGCCAATTTAATAAGTCTTTTAATAGTATTTTAATTGTATTTATAGTTTATTATGTATTTTTACTTGGCTGTGAACCGCCCTGAGTCCTTCGGGAGAAGGGCGGTATACAAATTTAAATAAATAAATAAATAAATAAAATAAATAAGTTGTTCCACAATAAAGGTTTGAATTTGAATTTGATCTGCGGCACTCCATTTTTCTCTGGCTGTATTATCTGTGTATGAAAGAATAGAACACAAAAATATGTACACGTGTAAGTGTAGATTTTGATTGGGAAAAACAAATCAGTGGGCACATAGATTTTTGGAATGCAGACTCCAAGCAGTATGAAAGATATGTAGTCTATACAGACTATACAGAAAAATAGACATACTTGATCTAAATGTTCATTAAGATTATTGTTCCATTTTTGGCAATATGAAAAAGAAAAGTCACAATTGCACTAGGAAATGGCCAGTTAAAAACAACACAGCAGAAAAAAAATGATTTCCATAGTATGTATCTTCCAGTTGGAAGATTCCTTACAATTAATTTGTAAAGTGCAAGAAATATTGTTTTTAGGACATTATTATTATTATGAGTCACGAAAGAAAAGCACACCAAGCATATTTAGGTATATTCTGAGTTGGTCTATTGAAAACATAGTCCAAGAAAAAGTCTGAAGTTATACAGTTAAACTCTCTCACAGTTAAACTCAATATGTTTCAGCCTGATTAGGGCCTATGTCAGGGGTGGGATTCAACTGGTTTGGACCGGTTTGAAGGGAAGCGGTAGCTCCAACAATCAGCTGAGAGTGAACCGTTCACTCTGACGATCAGCTGGGCCCACCCACTCGCCTCTGCACTATACCAATCTATATTTCCTTTGTTTGAAGCCCAGCTGATAGGCATGGCAGAGCGGACTGCCACACCTCAGCTGTTTTACTCACCAGGGCTGCAGTAGAAGGTAAGTTTTAGAGCTGTTTTCAAACGCACTACGTGCGCACGGAGCGCATGTTTGTTGAACCGGTTGTTACACCGGTTGACCCACCACTGGCCTATGTGTTCCAAACAACATGCTATATATGCAAAAGAAAAAAAAAACTTCCATGGCACTCACATTAAGCCTGAGACAGGTCATATGAACCTGGAGACAAATGAACCATGGCCTCTGGCAAGTCCATAATAAAAATGGATTAAAGTTGGACCTCCTATGATATGCAAGCCTAACTTCCTAAGCAAGTTTTACAAAACATACCTTAAACACAGGCTGGGAATGATTTCCCCATAAAAGTAATCTTACTGTCATGATTCCAAGGAACACCCTCAATGAAATAAAGCTCTGAGGCTTGAGGTTCCTCAAAGTTCCAATTTATTAGAGATGTCATGTTGGCACAGCTGGGAAAACCCGAAACTGAAAGCGTCCAGGTTTTCCACACCCAGTTGACAGTTCACAGCCCTGCCTCACATCCACAAGTTCATCACATTGTCCAATCAACTCTTCACACTCAATTGGATACAATCTTCAGGCAGTCTACATCAGACGCAGGCAAACGTCCTTGAATACGGAATGTTGTTATGACTAACTTTCTACCGCTCCAACAACAACCCCCTCCCAACTTCCCCAGCTAAAATATGTGGCAGTTAAGAAGTAAAAAGAAAATTGCCTTCCAAAACTGACACTTAAATTAATTGGCTAATGTCTTAACAATGGAAGTCCAAGCTAGTATGCCACTGAAAGCCCTCTTTCTCAGTTTCTGGATATATTGCTAGGGTATAGAAAATGCTTTTTATTCCCGCTTTCCATCCTTCATAAATGTGCCAAATACTTGGATCCCAAGGCCCACTTTTTTCAGGAGCATCATCCTAGAAGCTTGTAGCGTGTTGTTGTGACATGTAGGGCCACTTTGCTGTGCCCTGGCATGCTTCTGTTCCTAGTTTATACTGGCTCCATCTTAAAACAATCCATTATGATAGGAGGACATTCTGTGCTATCCTTCACAACTTGGACAGGCTCCATTGATGCACTCCATCTGGTTTATTTTGCTGGCAGTAGGCAGTTCACAGCTGTGGGGTTCTTTATAATAGGACAGAAATATTCACATATTTTGTCTTTGATCTCATTATGTCTTTGTTTCCTTTCTAAGGTAGTCTGATCGGGAATCAAGTTTAAAAAGCAGACAGCATATAACTTTTCTGAAGTAGAAAATTAGGATTTGCTATAATATGAGGGGGGACACATACACACACACACACACACACACACACACACACACACACACACACACACACACACTATATCACAGAAGTGAGTACACCCCCTCACATTTTGTAAATATGTAAGTATATCTTTTCATGTGACAACACTGAAGAAATGACACTTGGCTACAATGTAAAGTAGTGAGTATACAGCTTGTATAACAGTGTGAATGTGCTGTCCCCTCAAAATATCGCAACACACGGCCATCAATGTCTAAACTGCTGGCAACAAAACTGACTACACCCCTAAGTGATAATGTCCAAATAGGGTCCAAACCGGGGTGAAATCCAGTAGGTTCTGACAGGTTCTGGAGAACCGGTAGCGGAAATTTTGAGCAGTTCAGAGAACCGGCAAGAATCACCTCTGGCTGGCCCCAGAGTGGGGTGGGAATGGAGATTTTGCAATATTCTTCCCCCAGGAGTGGAAAGGGAATGGGGTTTTTGCAGTATCCTTCCCCTGGAATGGGTTAGGAATGGAGATTTTGCAGTATCCTTCCCCTGCCATGCCCACCAAGCCATGCCCAAAGAACCGGTAGTAAAAAAAAAATTGGATTTCACCGCTGAGACCAAAATGGCAATATTTTGTGTGGCCACCATTATTTTCCAGCACTGCCTTAACCCACTTGGGGGTTCACCAGAGTTTCACAGGTTGCCACTGGAGTCCTCTTCTACTCTTCCATGATGACGTGTGTTTGTATGTATATGTATGTATGTATGTATGTATGTATGTATGTATGTATGTATATGTATATGTATATTCAAGGATAGATCTGGTTGATCTATATATATTTTCAAGGATAGATCTGGTTGATCTACATGATCCACAGACATGTCTATGTTGCTGTAACTTGGTAGTACTTCATATCCTTTTCATGCTTAGGACCCTAAATTCAACTAATAGATTCAACTCATTCAAAGCACTTCAGGAGATGGTCTTTGAAAAACTTTAAAGAATACAGAATTAGATGGATCAGTGAGTCAGAAGGAGATACTTACGTTTGTTTCGCTCCGTTGATGATTCAGTGTACATTTGATTGGTGATTAAAATGGGTTACTCATGGCCATATGACTTCACAGAGGAGTAAGCCAAAAGTCACTCTAGGATTTCAAGTCCACTCTATTGTTTTTTTAAAAAAAATAATCATAAAATGATTGCTTAATAACTGGTTGCTGATTGGTCATTGGTTTTTTTTTTCTTTTTTGAAGAGAGGAACATTTGCCTTTTTTCAGTCTTCTATCATAGAAGCATAGGGCTAGAAGGAACCCACAAATCCTTATACCTTCCTGGACAAATTGCTATCCCTTTTTTTTTTTTTTTTTTTGAAAACTTCAGTTGATAAGTCCTTCTCACTGTCACGAATTTCCTCCTTATTTCCAGGCTGGATCTTCCTCTGACATGCTTCCACTCGTTACATCTTATCCTACCCTTTATTTTATTTGTTTATTTATGTATTTATTTTGTCACACAGTATATATAAGCATAAGCATGAAATAACTATACCATATATAAGCATATATATATAAGTATGAGTATGTAATAACTACATTAATTGGATATAATGAAAGGAAACAATAGGACAGGAACGGTAGGCACGTTTGTGCTCTTATGCACGCCCCTTACAGACCTCTTAGGAATGGGGTTAGGTCAATAGTAGACAGTTTTTGGCTGAAGCTTTTGGGATTTTGGGAACAGACCACAGAGTCAGGTAGTGTATTCCAAGCATTAACAACTCTGTTACTGAAGTCATATTTTCTGCAATCAAGATTGGAGCGGTTAACATTAAGCTTAAATCTATTATTTGCTCGTGTATTGTTGCAATTGAAGCTGAAGTAGTCTTTGACAGGAAGGACATTGTAATAGATGATTCTATGAGTTAAACTCAGGTCATGTCGAAGTCTCAGATTCAGGTCATGTCGAAGGCTCAGAACCCTCAGATGCTATGAAGAATAAATTGACCCCCTCTTCCCTGTGATAGCCCTTCAAGTATTAGAAGATTGCTATTATGTGGAGAACCCTCTAAAACAAACTAAAAGCAAAAAAACAACAATAGAGGCATGTATCCCCTTTTGCAGTTGAGCATCCAAGAAGGGGCAGAAAAGGAGAAAAAGGAAAAGGAAAGAAAAAGAAAAAGAAGGGAAGATGGTAGGAGAGCAAGGAAGAAAAAATAAGGAAAGAGGGAAAGGAAGAAGGAAGAAGAAGGAAGAAGGAAGAAGGGAGGGAGAGAAGGAAGGAAGGAAGGAAGGAGGGAAGGAAGGAAGGAAGGAAAGAAGGAAGGAAAGAAGGAAGGAGGGCCTCTGGTGGCTCAACGGACTAAGTCTGTCTGTTATTAACACAGCTGCTTGCAATTACTGCAAGTTCTAGTCCCACCAGGCCCAAGGTTGACTCAGCCTTCCATCCTTTATAAGGTAGGTAAAATGAGGACCCAGATTGTTGGGGGCAATTAAGTTGACTTTGTATATAATATACAAATGGATGAAGACTATTGCTTAACACATTGTAAGCCGCCCTGAGTCTTCGGAGAAAGGCGGGATATAAATTCAAAAAAAAAAAAGGAAGGAAGGAAGGAAGGAGATTATAAAGAAAGGGAGGAAGGGTCTGAGGGAAGTCCTGCCTTAGCACTTGGCTGCCACAGGTGCCCTGACACAGGTGACGTCAAGATGGCCACGCCTACCCTGGCCATGCCCCCCCTGGCCCCCCCAAGGTCAAACCCAATGCTGATGTGGCCCTCAATGAAATCAAGCTTGACACCGCTGCTCTATCTTATCAAGGAGCAGGCTGTGATCTACTTCGTCAAATGCCTTGCTGAGTCTACTATATCCACAGCATTTACTTGGTCCACTAATTTAGTCACTTTATCAAAGAAGGCAATAAGGTTTATTGGGCATGACCTGTTTTTGACAAACCCATACATGTTTTCTAGTCATCACCTTGTTCATTTCTAAGTACTCGCAACCCCCCCGCTTGATTATCTTTTCTTGATTTTCCCAGGTATTCATGTCAAGCTTCTGTAGGTACCTGGATCCATTTTCCCATCTTTTTTGAAGACTGGAACTACATCAGCTCTTTTCCAGTCCTCTGACACTTTCCTCATGCTGCAGGAGCCGTGAAAGAGTTTGTTCAGTGGTTCCAAGATCTCATCTGCCAGTTCTTTCAATATCCTGGGATGTATTCTCAGGTGCAGGAGATTTGAATTCATCCAAAGCATATAGGTGTTCCCCTTACCAAATCCTTCCCTATTTTGACTTGCTTTCCTGTTCTATCTCCCAGAGGTTGGACTATTTTTTCCCCCCTTTTGTGTAAAGACAGATGCAAAGCTTTCTCCCTGCTCCCAGTCATCTTCTTGCCATCTTCTCCCATTAGTGGACTGACCATTTCCTTGACTTTCTTCCTGCTCCTTGTGTATTGAAAGAAACTTTTCTGTTACTTTTGGCATTTGTTGTAAGTTTTGGTTCATTCTTAGCATTGGCCTTTCTGACTCCTTCCTTGCAGTTGTGAGCTGTTTGCTGGAATTCTGTTCTACACAGTGATGGGTTTCAAGTCATTTAACAACCGGTTCTCTGCCCTAATGATTTCTTCCAACAACCAGTTTGCCAAACTGCTCAGAAAATTAACAACCGGTTCTCCCGAAGTGGTTCGAACTGGCTGAATCCCACCACTGGTTCTACAGTAGTGGCCAAAATTGTGGAACCCTTTTGGGGAAAGTGTATTTTTGAGGTTTGAAGGCTAATAACACCACTTCTTTTTTGGGGGGGAGTTTCAAGATAATCCTATTCCACTGCTGGAATGGCCTGGGAATAGCCCAGACCTTAACCCAATTGAAACTCTATGGAGCCGACTAAAGAAACTTGTTAGTCAGAAGCGACCCAGCAATAAAACCCAATAGAAGTAATCATTCCATCTTGGTTTCGCATTAGAACAGCTGCAGAACTCAAAGACTTGGTTCACTCCATGGGAAGATGTTGTAAGGCCGTAATTCATGCTAAAGTTTACCCAACTAAGTATTAACTAACATGGTGATAATTTTTGTATATCTCGTTTTTTCTATGGTGATAATTTTTGTATATCTCGTTTTTTCTATGTGTTTCACTTTTCTTCTTCATCCTGTAACTGCTATTCTAATAGCAAATCCTTCATAAAAGTTATTGCAACACATTCTTGATTCAATTATCTTTCCATTGATGTATAATTTTATGGTACTACTCCAAAAAAAAAGTGTTATTAGCTAGTTTTAGAAAATACACTTTTCCCAAAAGGTTTCCACAATTTTGGCGATTACTGTCTCCTTTCCATATGCTCCCTTTCCATTTTTTATATTTGTTCATTTTGTCCAGTGGTGAAATGTATAATTTGTTACTACCAGTTCTATGGGTGTGGCTTGGTGTGTGTGTGGGGGGGGTAATGTGACAGGGTGGGCGTGGCCAACTTTTTTTTTTTACTTTTAAAAGCATTTTTTTACAACCTCTTTGGCTGAAGAGGTTGTAGAAAAACTGCTTTTAAAAGGCTCCTCTGACGATCCCAGCTGAATTGCCTGATCATCAGAGGCTTTTCTTTTCTTTTAAAAGCATTTTTTCAGCTAAAGAAAAATGCTTTTAAAAGTTAAAAAAAACAAAAAAAAATCTCTGATGAATGTGGGGCTCCGCTGGGCATGGGTGGGGACAGGAATTTCTGCTACCGGTTCTCCGAACCACCCGCCACCATCGCTACCGGATCGGACGATCTGGTCCGAACTGAGAGCATTTCACCCCTGATTTTGTCCCTCACTTTGCAAGTGAGTTTTTTGTGCAACCATGCTGGTCTCATCTTGCTTTTCTTTCTCTGTGATATTATTTTGTTATGTCATTGTATGTATGTCATAACATGTATGTTATGTATATCTCCATGTATAGCTCAAGAATCATAGAACGGGGCTATGAAGTCTATAAGCATCAGTTATTCCTCCAAAACTGTTAAGTAATTGGCTTGGTGCTGGAAAGTTAAATTCATTCATGGTCCTCAGCCTTCTCTTTGCTTATTGAGTTTATTCTATCTTTGTCAATTGTCCTGCTTAGATCCAATTGAATGCAACTTTCTTTCTGTAGGTATTATGTTTTCTGGTACAAAACCTTAATAATTATACCGCTCTTCTATGTCCTGTACACATCCCCTTAACTTTAAAGCTCTCTATACGTTCATCATAGTTTCCTAAGCTTCCCCCATCCTCCATGTTTCTCCACTACTTTGAATGCTAGTACAGTACTTACCTCACCCTTCCAATATCTCTTTTACGAGAGGTTCTAAAAACTGGATTTTGGAACTTTGACTTGAGCCTTGACTTGACTTTCTTGTTGGAGGATGGAGGACAGTGTGTGTATATGTGTATGTGTCATGGTTGACTCGCTACGCAGCCCTGCTTCAGAGGTGAGTTTCAGCAGGTTCTGACCAGTTCTGGAGAACCGGTAGTGGAAATTTTGAGTAGTTTGGAGAACTAGTTGTAAAAATTCTGACTGGCCCTGCCCCCAGCTATTCTCTGCCTCCCAAGTCCCAGCTGATCGGGAGGAACTGGGGATTTTGCAGTAACCTTCCCTTGGGTTGGGAAGGGAATGGATATTTTACAATATTCTTCCCCTGCCATGCCCACCAAACCATGCCACGCCCACCAAGCCACACCCACAGAACCAGTAGTAAAAAAATGTGAAACCCACCACTGCCCTGCTTGCAACCAGACAATAGTAACGGGAGTAAGGAGGGAAGGCGTTGGAATGTAAGGGAGGCTTGGGAGGGAACTCTGGAGTAGAAGTGAGCTGTCTGGAAGTTTGAAACAGACCCAAATCACAAGGTCATCGACTGGGAATGTCCGAGGCAGACAAGCCATTTCCAAAATAAAGCAAGTGCAACTGGACCATGGACTAAATTACCTTCAGGAAGGACTCTTTCCAAAGGATGGACTGCACCTCACAAAAAAGGGGACAATGTACTCAAAAAAAGACTGGCCCAACTCATCAGAAGGGCTTTAAACTGAAACTGAAAGGGGAGGGTGACCAATCTTTAGGCTCTCTAGAACACAAAACCAATCATAAATGCCAAGAAAAAAAATCAAACAATGAGGTAGGGAGTGATTAAAAAAAAGAAAAACTCAACAATTAGGAGATGCAGGAAACATACCCGTGGATAGACATAAAGGACTTAAATGCTTATATACAAATGCTCAAAGCCTGGGGAACAAACAGGGTGAACTAGAAGCAACAGTACATGAGGATAGATATGACATAGTTGCCATTACAGAAATCTGGTGGGATGAAACCCATGACTGGAATGTCCTGACGGATGGGTACATATTGTTCAAAAGAAACAGATCTACAAAAAGAGGAGGTGGAGTTGCACTATATGCAAGAGATCGCTACACATCTCCAGAAATGTACATGATCAAAGATAAAACCTCTCCAGAATGTATATGGGTCGATGCAAAAGGGGGAAAAAAAGTGAGATTGTCATAGGTGCATATTACACGCCACCCAACCAATCAGAACCTCTCACACATTTGCTTCAAAGGCATGAAATATAGTATTAACGTATGAAAGAGGGCAGCTTCTGAAAAAGAAAATGTCATTCTTCTTAAAGCAGGGGGTCTCCAATCTTGGTCCCTTTAAGATTTGTGGACTTCAAGTCCCAGAGTCCCTCAGCCAGCAAAGCTGGATAGACGAGAGGTCGAACGACTAGCCTTGTGGTGCAACCAAAACAATCTGGAACTGAACACACACAAAACCGTAGAAATGGTGGTAGACTTTAGGAAAAACCCTTCCATACTTCCACCTCTCACAATACTTGACAACACAGTATCAACAGTAGAAACCTTCAAATTTCTGGGTTCTATCATATCGCAAGATCTCAAATGGACAGCTAACATCAAAAACATCATTAAAAAAGGACAACAAAGAATGTTCTTTCTGCGCCAACTCAGTAAGCTCAAACTGCCCAAGGAGCTGCTGATCCAATTCTACAGAGGAATTATTGAGTCTGTCATTTGCACCTCTATAACTGTCTGGTTCGGTTCTGCAACCCAACAAGAAAAACACAGACTTCAGAGGATAATTAGAACTGCAGAAAAAATAATTGCTACCAACTTGCCTTCCATTGAGGACCTGTATACTGCACGAATCAAGAAGAGGGCCGTGAAAATATTTGCAGATCCCTCGCATCCTGGACATAAACTGTTTCAACTCCTACCCTCAAAACGACGCTATAGAGCACTGCACACCAGAACAACTAGACACAAGAACAGTTTTTTCCCGAAGGCCATCACTCTGCTAAACAAATAATTCCCTCAACACTGTCAGACTATTTACTGAATCTGCACTACTATTAATCGTTTCATAGTTCCCATCACCAATCTCTTTCCACTTATGACTGTATGACTATAACTTGTTGCTGGCAATCCTTATGATTTATATTGCTATATTGATCATCAATTGTGTTGTAAATGTACCTTGATGAACGTATCTTTTCTTTTATGTACACTGAGAGCATATGCACCAAGACAAATTCCTTGTGTGTCCAATCACACTTGGCCAATAAAAATTCTATTCTATTCTATTCTAAGCAGATTTAGGTCCAATGAGTGCATGGATAAGAAATCACCAGGAATTCCAGATGACTGGAGTATACAAGGAGGGCTATTTGTCAATGACAAGACCCTTTGCCAATAATACTACAAGGATGGGACTGAGCTTGTCTAAACCGAAAGTTTACTTTCAATCTTTTATTCCGCTATAAATAAATATTCATCTTTGGGGTGCCAACAGAATTTTTGGTTGTTTTGTTCCAGGAGAATAAAATTGGAATTAGGATAAATAAATAAATAATAAAAAAGAAGAACTAGATAAACTGGAGGTGAAATAATCCCGGTTGGGACCGGATCGCGTGATCCGGTAGCGATGGGGAAGGGTAGTTCGGAGAACCGGTAGCAAAAATCCCTGCCCACACTTCGCTGTTCCTCTTCTCGGTCCCTGAAGCTCTCGGTGGTGATATAGCTGCAAATGTCCTTAAATGACTGCCGTGGTGCTTCAAAGGGCCACACTACAGCTGATCAGCGCTATAGGTGGCTAGTTGACCAGTGCCTCTATTTTTAAAGAAGGTAGACCAGTGCCTCCCAAAAAAAGGCAATTAGTAGACTGGCGCCGCTATTTTTAAAGAAGGTAGACTGGTGCCTCCCAAAAAAAGGCAATTAGTAGACCAGTGCCTCTATTTTTAAAGAAGGTAGACCGGTGTGCTCCCAAGTTTTGTGTACTTTATTATTTATATTATTTATTATTATTGGCCATGCCTACCGAGTCACCTGACCACCAAGCCACACCCACCAATTAACCCACACCCACAGAACAGGTAGGGAAAATTTTTAGATTTCACCCCTGAGATAAACCCTTTGCCAACCAACAAATGTTTGGAGGAAACATACCACAGTAGTAATGGGAGACTTTAACTATCCAAATATCAACTGGGAGACAAACTCTGCAGCGAGTGGGAGATCAAACACATCCCTAACCAGAGGTAATTTTACTACTGGTTCACTGTGCACCGAAAATATGAGCACACCTGCACTGTACTCCCTCTTGTGGCTAGTGGCAGGCTGCCTTATTGTAAGTAAGGAGGCTTCCTCAAGAGTAAGGAGCCCTCTGAGGGCTTGGACTCTAAATGTAGCAGATAAGTTGCCTCCTAGCAAGGATTTAAACCTGTGGGGGGGGGGGAATGAAAGCCAAAGAAACAATAATACATACCAGTACATCCAGAAAGGATAACCAACTCAATCACAATTTTGAAGAAAAAAAAACCAAGACATTGTGTGACCCAGGCCCAAGTAGGTAGTAGGAAACTCAGTCAATGTAAAAACAAACAAACTTTATTTGAACAGCTGAGAATTACTTCATTCTCAGCGTAGTCTAACTAAATTAAAGCAAATTCCTCCCAACACAAATCCCTCAGCCATATCAAATCCCCCTGCAATTCTGCTTGGTTGTGCTCAAATCACCCTGCAACTCAGACTAATCTGAGCACAACCAAGCCCCCACCCAAACAGGACGCACCCCCAGCCAATCAGAGCACAAAAAACCCCCATCCAATCAGAGCACAGCCAAGCTCCCACCCAATCAGTTCAAACCCCCACTAGCAGTTAAAAAGGAAGAAACAGCTGCAATCACACATTGCTCCCAGAAGCATGAAGCTGAAGCCTGAAGATGACGAATGAGACTTCGTCGAAACATTGCCAAGACACTTCCAATTTTCCCCAGGAGAAAACCCGAATAACCAAAGACCTATATATATATTTGAGATATATATATATCTCAAAACTTTCTTTTTAGTGTTGCTGCCAATTCTACCATAACAAGGACACCAAAGAAATAGTTCAGCACCAAAGGTTCATGGAAGCTCCAAACTTCATATGGAATGAATTTAGATCCCTTTACTTTAATCTTGATAGAGGGGAAATCTATCCTGCTCCACTTCAGAGTTCATACATCAGCTCTAGAACAGATCTGCCAGCCTATAAATTTAATGAATAAATAAATAAACTCTCCCTTATCAAAAGGCCTACTTAAACCAAGTCCCGCCCAAATGAATTGTGCAATATAGTATCAGTACAATATTCCGGGCAATCCAAATAATGCTTGAATGTGCAGAGAAGGTAGCGCAGGCAGTATCTGTATCTGTATGTATGGGTAATATTTATCACGTATGTGTATAAAGCAATATTGGTATTTACAAGCTGTTCCATGGGCTCTAATATACATCGCTGTTGTGAATTGCTTCATTAACTTGCCAATCCAATTGGTCTCTCTCCTCTGGCTAATTTGCATAGCTCCAAAGGAGCTCAGGGTCAAAGTTCATTTGAGAAGCGCTGTTTTAACATAACATTTCTGTCGGATTTGTAACTGGTATGTCACTACATTTCCAAACTAAATTACAGTAGTGGCCAAAATTATGGAAACCTTTCAGGGAAAATGTGTTTTTGAGGTTTGATGGCTAATAACACCCCTTTTTTGGGGGAGTTTCAAGATAATCCTATTCCACTGCTGGAATGGCCTGGGAATAGCCCAGACCTTCACCGTTTGCTTCCCACCGACCCGTACGCTCTCACAGAGAGGGCCTTCTCAGGGTGCCGTCCGCCAAACAATGTCGGCTGGCGGCCCCCAAGGGCAGGGCCTTTTCTGTGGGAGCTCCCACGCTCTGGAACGAGCTTCCCCCTGGTTTACGTCAAGTGCCTGATCTTTGGACCTTTCGCCGTGAGCTGAAAACGCACCTATTTATTCAAGCGGGACTGGCCTAAAATTTTATTGGGGTTATTTATATTTTAATATTTTAAATAGTTTTAAATTTGGCCACCTTATAATATGTTTGTTTTAATTTCTTTTAATATTTATACTGTGATTTTTTACTTGGCTGTACACCGCCCTGAGTCCTTCGGGAGAAGGGCGGTATAAAAATTGAATAAAATAAATAAATAAATAAATAATTGAAAATCTATGGAACCGACTAAAGAAACTTGTAAGTCAGAAGCGTCCCAGCTGTAAAACCAGTTAATAGAAGCAATCATTCAATCTTGGTTTCACATTAGAACAGCTGCAGAACTCAAAGACTTGGTTCACTCCATGGGAAGACGTTGTAAGGCTGTAATTCATGCTAAAAGTTACCCAACTAAGTATTAACTGACATGGTGATCATTTTTGTACATCTCGGTTTTTTTATGGTGATAATTTTTGTATATCTCATTTTTTCTACGTGTTTCACTTTTCTTCTTTATACTGTAACTGCTATTCTAATAGCAAATCCTTCCTAAAAGTTATTGCATAGCATTCTTGATTAAATTATCTTTCCATTGATATATAATTTTATGGTACGACTCCAAAGAAAAAAGTGGTGTTATTAGCTAGTTTTAGAAAATACACTTTTCCCAAAAGGTTTCCATAATTTTGGCCATTACTGTAGCTTCAGTTCTGGGCTTTATCAGAAGAATCCATAATCAAGAGGCCATCAGCCAGTGGTGCTTTAGGTACTGCATCCATAGGTTGCCAAGGTGTTACTCAGGAGGGGAAACTGACTTGCTTGCAATGCATTTGCTGTTTGGAAAAGCTGCTAATGGACAAGTACCCTACTCCTAAATGCTGATATTGCTGAAAGCTCTTGACAGTGATGGATCAGCTCTCATCTCGCCTTTCTGTCATGCTGCAAAAATGGAAGAAAGAGAGAAAAGGAAGAGAAAGAAAGATGGAAATTAACTCTTTGGTCATGGGTTCTGCAGTTTTACAAGACAAGATAAAGCTGCTGTCCAGACTGGGCTCAACTCACACAGGCCAAGTTCAGTACAGTCTGTCACATCCTTAGATTCCACAATGATTTATTGGACAAACCACCAACTCAACCCAAAAACTATGAGAGCAATTGTCTTCCAACATGGTAGGAATCAAGCATGAGGAAGGGAGAATGTAATTGCCCATCTTCTTGAGTCATTAAACTGCATCATGTTCATATACACTAACCCTGGCAAAGAAGGAGAGAAAAATTGTTTTAAACATAAGAAAAACTGGGTAGAATAACAGGCATCTACGTATTTGTAATTCAGTCTAACACAGAGATAAACAACTGTAGCACACCCTAGTGAAGACTGTTAACTGTGACTGAAGCAAGAGACAGACAATAGTTTTAGAAGAATTAAACATGGTGAAAGAGACAGTGTTTCCCATTATGTGCCCATATTTCTTTTGTCCTCTGGTCTCTCTCATTAAATAGATTTGCGGACTTTTGAAACACAAGGCCCACCAGATGCAAAAGGACAATGAATATGCCACAAATAGTAATTGATTTCATATTGCCTTTAGCTCACCAAGAGGGAGAAGGAATAAACATAAATAAGCGTGCGTGCACACACACACACACACACACACACAAACACACTCACAAGAAAACTCTAGCTTTCTGGTCTCCATAAAGTACACATCTGAGCAACTCATTTCCGTTTGAAGGTTTTGCAAAAGTCATTTTCCAGGTATCTGTTATGACTGTGAACGAATCTTTCAGGTGACATTACATGTATATACAGAATATATCTATTCTGAATCCTATCCAATTATTTTGTTGGGTGTCAGAAAGTTGCAGATGAGGAAAAGCTAGCTAGTTCTGTTTGTAAACGTGGCAAACCAAATGGGAGAAAACTCTCAGGGTTTTTTTTTTTCCTTCTAGAAAGTGCAACTCCAAAACAACTGAAAGCCTGGAAGTAAGGAAATACTTGCCCAGGTATTTCACATTGAGCAGATTGGAAAGAGAACAACGGTTTCTGTTTCCTGATATACACAGAAACTTTTTCCTGTTCTGGACAAACACCAGTTGAGGTGATTTACTTACTTGTGTTGTGGCCTGCAGAGCTGGCAACAGAGTTGGACAGTGAGGAGGTTGGGGAGGAACTTGGGCCAGTCCTGGGGGCTGGGGAAAGTTCGGACAAGGGCTCTACATTAGAGGCAGAGAGGGGGCCAAGGCCATCTGATAGTTATGTGCAGCCACTGGATTCTGACAGCAGCGAGGAAGAAGAACACTGGGAGCCTGTTCCCAGTGTGCGCATGCATAGAGCTGCCAGATGACAAGAACAATTAAGGAAACAGGGTCGACTTGGGAATAAGGCTTGGAGATGATTGGCTCCTCCCATAAGACATAAAAAAGAGCAAATGGGATGTGAGCTTTTGCAGGAAGCAATTAGTTCATCTGGCCAATTCAAGATTTGAAAGTTTCTTTGTACCTCTGTGCCAAGTTTGGCCTTGCCCTGCGTCTGGAAATTACCTCTCTGGCAGCGTTCCACGTGAGATAGGTGGGTGTTGATAACCTTCCTCTGAAAGGCTGTTTATCAAGCCTTGCGGACTGTAAATGAAAGTAATTTACAGTCATATGGTTTTGCAGGACTAAGATTGTGCTTTATATTTTCTAAGGAAGACTAGGTCAGAACAACTTATTTGTTTGTTTGTGGAATTTCTGTGGTCGACCTAAGTTGAGCAATGCAACTCTGGATAGTTTACAAGAAATGCAGAAAAGTGTTGTGCCTCGTCCGCTTTCCCCGCAGCCGGGCCCGTCTTATTTGCTTCCGAACGCTGAGGAATGTCCTAGCATGCCTCCCGGCCCCAGCCCTGGCTCCATGCCCAGACAGGCCGAAGAAGAAGAAGTGCCTCCAGCCCCCAGCCCTGGCTCCATACCCAGACAGGCCGAAGAAGAAGTGCCTCCAGCCCCCAGCCCTGGCTCCATGCCCAGGCAAACGGAGCAACTAGACCCCTCCCCCTCCCCCACAGCATGTGACCCTGAGGAAGGTCAATTACCAACAGCTGCAGACTGGAGTGACCCTCGCTTCAGGAGAATTGATAGGCGGCGGCAACAGAAGGAAGGGAGGGGCAGGCCTGGATAAGTGCTGAGTCATGGAGCCACACCCCATGGCCTATATAAAGGATCTGCTTTCTGGCATTCTCTGAGTCAGGCAAAGTCTACCTTATCTTGCTGAAGTCACTTTCTGGTCTCCTGCCTGCCTTGAGAACTTTGCTAGGACTTTGGCAGAGCTGCAGAGGCATGCCTGATTTGGATTTCCCTGACCCGGCCATCAGCGGAGGAGTGGGACACGACAAGAAGTCTGTGTATTTCCCAAAATATGCATCTCTGCCTCATGCCAACATCTGGCACTTATGATCTGAATGTCCTCCCCACCCCCACAAAAATCTTCCTTGCAAGGCCAGCCTTAGCTCCCCTTCCCCAGATGTGTTCCCTTCACTCCTACCAGCAGCGCAAGGGGCCATTTATTCTGAGATATGAAACGCGGGTTGTTTCTTTATCGTACTTTAATGAAACCCTGTTTATTCTGGGCTTTTAATTCTTTCCATCTATTATGTTTAGACAACTCATTAACAATCATTTGTTATCATTAGATTTCAATTTTAAACTCCTTTTTCCCAAGCAGGCAAGCCACTACTTTTAAACATATTTGCATCATGAGCCACTGTGAAGTCCCTTGGCACCATTTGAAGCAGTTTCCACCTCAACAACCCCCAGCTTGTACCATTTGAAGCGGTTTCCACCTCAACAGCCCCCAGGTTCATGCCTTTCCTCTAGGCCTTCTTGCAAAGTATTAGGAAAGAAGGACCACAAAACGCTTCACGACGCTAATTTAAACACTTTCTTGCTGACTCTTATTCCCACAGTCCCTTAGGGATACAGCCAACATTAGGGGTTCAGAAACAATTGGCCATTGCATACTTCCAAAGCAGTAGTTCCTGCATTGTTCTTCCAAACCTTACAACACACAATGCAAGAAATGTAGGAAAGGGCGAACCTCTGCAGAAATAAAGAATAATGCAGACTGGGGTGGGTTGGGGTGGGAAGGAACCAAATTCTATCAATTGTTTGTTGCTGGCATAGAATTGGATGAAATCTGGACGTAAAACATCTCTTAAAGTCACTGGATCGGCAGTGGTAATAGTGGTAAAGGATATACCCACCGCCTCATCCATACAGTGCTTAAGTGGTAAATATACCAAACCAGATTGCATACACCATTTTCAGCCTTCACGTTCAATTTGTGCAACACAATTCACGTATAGCATTCAGCAGTACACATCATGGAATCTGCACTTATGGAAGTAGAGATCTGATTTACATAAACCTTTTTTTTTTTTCGTTTGGAAAATTATTTGCTCTTCCAGAGTGGAAGCCAACAGAAAGTTCTGCAAGAAATCTGCTTGCAGATATATTAGTTAAAAATGTATCCAAATTTGCTCCAATTAGGGATTATTTTCTGGTTAGGTCTTATTTTGGGGGAAATACGGTACTAAATGCACCCATCTGGCTTACGACCTTAACTGGGGCTTATTTTGAGGGTAGGGCTTATATTACGAGCATCCTGAAAAATCATGCTACGACTTATTTTCCGGTTGGGTCTAAAGTTGTCCAGATTAGAAAATAAATTCCACAAAAGGATTATTTTATTGAGCTAGGCCAGGGGTCTGCAAACTTGGCTCTTTTAAGACTTGTGGACTTCAACTCCCAGAGTTCCTCAGCCAGCTTTGCTGGCTGAGGAACTCTGGGAGTTGAAGTCCACAAGTCTTAAAAGAGTCAAGCTTGCAGACCCCTGAGCTAGGCTATAGTATCAAAATCTCGTGGTTTTGATTGTGTTTTCCCTTCCCTCCTTCTTTTTCTTTCCCAGTGAGTCAGGGAGGAGCCAGGGTGAATCAATTTCTATTACTTCTTTTTCTTTTCTCAGTACTTAAGACATGCTTCTACCTGTTTTGTTTTTATAACCACTTCTGAACAGATCCACCGAGGTCGTCTCCAGGACTCCCTGCAGCACCTCTATATCTAAACGCTTCAGTCAATTTAACTCGTTTACTTATTTCTCATATCTTTTCTTCCAACTTTCTTGGGAAGAACTCAAGATGGCACAGTTAGCACTCCTCCCATTTTTCTCCCTCCAAACCGGCCAAACTGGGCTACTTTGGACTAAGCTACATTGACTGTCTTCTGTGGTGAGATTGTGTTTGACCTGAGCCTTCCTGGTCCTAATTCAGCATCGTAACAGCTATTTCACACTACACCTCCATGTTTGGGGACAATAATATTAACACCATCTTCTGGAAACAAAATTCTCCAACATGTATAAACTTTTCTTATTCCCGCAAAGCCCCGCTGGTGCTTTTATCCTTGGTGAATTACACAGCTTCATTCCTTACCAAGAGTCCAAATTATACTTACTATATACTCTTCTCTTAGCCAGTGGAGATACTGAGTCTTCCCTTCACATTAAGGTGATAATCCCATGTTTAGTATCCTAAGAAGCAAGGATGACATTAAGTCAATCAACATAGAGAAGAGAAGAGAAGAGAAGAGAAAAGAAGAGAAGAGAAGAGGTTGGAAGGGACCTTGGGGATCTTCTAGTCCAACCCCCTGCTTAAGCAGGAAAACCTACACCACTTCAGACAAATGGTTATCCAACATCTTCTTAAAAACTTCCAGTGTTGGTGCATTCAAAACTTCTGGAGGCAAGTTTTTCGACTGATTAATTGTTCTCAGGAAATTTCTCCTTAGTTCTAAGTTGCTTCTTTCTTTGATCAGTTGTTCTACCCTCAGGTGCTTTGGAAAACAGCCCGACTCCCTCTTCTTCATGGCAACCCCTGAGATATTGGAACACTGCTATCATGTCTCCCCTGGTCCTTCTTTTCATTAAACTAGACATACCCAGTTCCTGCAACCGTTCTTCATATGTTTTAGCCTCCAGCCCCCTAATCATCCTTGTTGCTCTTCTCTGCACTCTTTCTAGAGTCTCAGCATCTTTTTTACACCATGGCAACCAAAACTGGATGCAGTCTTCCAAGTGTGGCCTTACCAAGGCATCATAAAGTGGCATTAACACTTCACATGATCTTGATTCTATCCCTCTGTTTATGATTCTGTCCCTCTATTTAATGACAAGAAAGTAAACTGATATATGTCCAGTGCACAGTGTGCTAAGGTACAATTATAACAGTTCATTTAGTGACCATTCAGTTCATTTAGTGACCATTCGAAGTTACAACAGGAGTTGTAACTTCACTTTACACTGAAAAAAGTGACAATGGCTGTTTTTTACACTTATGACCACCGCAGGATTCCTGTGGTCGTGTGATTTGCATTGCATACTTGACAACTGCTTCATATTTATGAGGGTTGCAGTGTTTGGGGGTCATGTGATAATCTTTTGCGACCTTCTGACGAGCAAAGTCAACGGGGAAGTCAGTTTCACCCAGCAATCTTGTTACAAATTTAACGACTGCAGTGATTCCCTTAACAAATGTGGCATGGAACGTCGTAAAATGGGGCAGAACTCACTTAACACATTTCTCATTTAGCAACATAAGTTCTGGGCTCAGTTGTGGTCGTAAGTCAAGAACTACCTGTAATATGAAGGAACTAATTTGGGGTGGAAGCAGAGGTGGGTTTCAGAAGATTCTGACCAGTTCTGGAGAACCGGTAGCGGAAATTTTGAGTAGTTCGGAGAACCGGTAGTAAAAATTCTGACTGGCCACGCCCCCATCTATTTTCTGCCTCCCGAGTCCCAGCTGATTGGGAAGAAATGGAGATTTTACAGTATCTTTCCCCTGGAGTGGGGTGGGAATGGAGATTTTACAGTATTCTTGCCCTGCCACGCCCACCAAGTCATGCCACACCCACCAAGCCACACCCACAGAACGGGTAGTAAAAATTTTTTGAAACCCACCACTGGGTGGAAGGTGATGACAAACTCAGTCAAAATCCTGAAGGATTAACAATCTTTCAATTATAGCAAAGATCTTATCTGTAGAAGCTAAAGGTCTTTCAGTGAAAATGTATAACTTTGGAAACTGGGCATTGAGAACAAAGACGGTCGAAATATTTAAACTATGGAGCTGAAGAGGGACTGCAGAAAATAGTGATCTGCCTGAGACCAAATAAAGGATTAATGCTTTTTTGAGGTGAAGATCAGGAAGCAGAAATTGAGATGTTTGAGGTGCATGATGGAGCAGCAGACAATATATGAAGTAGAAGGGATGGGATTATCCTTGGGAAAACTACAGCATACTACAAAATTAATCTCTGATAAGGGAAAATAATTTGTATTCTATTATTTTAAATCTCCAGCTGTGTTCTACATACTCAGTTGCTTTCCTAAGTTCAATTTTCTTTGCAATTTTTTTTGGCTGAACTGGAAACTGATTCAATGGATTCCTTACTGCTGTGATACATGCGCACGCTCACACACATGCACACACACGCACACACACACACACACACACACACACACAGAGAGAGAGAGAGAGAGAGAGAGAGAGAGAGAGAGAGAGCGCCTTGCACTCAGTATCTTATAGTGTCTTGCCTCAGTTTATTCTTCCATGCAATTGGGCTTGTATTACACAGTTGTTGGTACAGAAAACATGTGGATACAATGGCTAATTTCCTGCTGTGTATCTCTTTGCACTATGAAAGCTAGAGAATTCAGGGTTTTTTTTACCTGGAAGTTGAGATTTCAAACTTGATAATGCAGCGGTGAATGAAATGGTGGACATTGGCCTGCAGTTTTGTAGACCTAATGATTCTTTTGAGCAGTTTGTAATTCTCTTTGTGAGAATTACAAACTGCTCTTTTCTACAACGGAGAATAACACCGTTTCACGGTCACAAGGAACTGTGAGGAATGTTCCCACTATATCTCTTCCCACAGGAAGAGCTGTGGGGGCGCAGTGGTGAGAGTGCAGTACTGCAGGCTACTTCTGCTGACTGCCGGCTGCCTGCAATTTGGCAGTTCAAATGTCACCAGGCTCGAGGTTGACTCAGCCTTCCATCCTACCGAAGTGGGTAAAAATGAGGATCCAAATCGTTGGGGGCAATAGGCTGACTCTGTAAATCGCTTAGAGAGGGCTGTAGAGCACTGTGAAGCAGTATATAAGTCTAAGTGCTATTGCTATTGCTAGCTCTATCTATCTATCTATCTATCTATCTATCTATCTATCTATCTATCTATCTATCTATCTATCTATCTATCTATCTATCATCTATCTCACCAGGCTCAAGGTTGACTCAGGCTTCCGTCCTTCCGAGGTAGGTAAGATGAGGACCCAGATTGTTGGAGGCAATAGGCTGACTCTGTAAACCGCTTAGAGAGGGCTGTAAAAGCACTGTGAAGCGGTATATAAGTCTAAGTGCTATCGCTATTGTTCTATCATTATGGAAAGAGCAAGATGGCACAACAGCCCTGTCTAACCAGGGTGATTCATTCTGAGCAAGACAGCCTTTGCTGTTGTGAAGAGGGTGCAGACCTGCTTTCCACCCAACTTTTTCTGCCCCCAAAGCCATCCCTACCTGACCCCCACCTTCTACCCATATTGCCAGCCCCCAGGTGAGGCACCCGCTCTTCCTGCAGATTAAAGGGAACGCTCAGGGCAGCGAGACCCCATTAAAACCCACGAGGAAAAGTAGACATACCCAGCAGCAGCAACGACGACACAATTCCTGAACTTTTTAAACAACAAGCCAAGCAGAATTTTCTTGGAAGGAGCCACATCAGCTGCCCTTGGAAACAATTAAAACAAACAGGACAGAGAAAAACTCGCAGTGGGGAAATAGGGGAGGGGAAAGTGGTGGTGGCGGGGCAAGGCTTCAGTGCTCCTTCTCCAGCCGTGCCAGCAAAGTGGGCAGCTGAATTCCCCTTTACCCTCCCCATCAGACACAGGGGCAGTTCAATTACTATTCTGGCTGGTGAATCTCCTGGCCCTTCCTTTAATGTAAGGTTATTGTAATTGATATGCAGGTAATTGATAATGTGTTACGGTGAATAATGTCTTCAATTTTCTGCTAAATCCCATTTTTGTAGCCATCTGGGCTCCTCCAACTGCACCCCTGGGAAGCTGAGTAATAGATAGTAATTATTCTCAAGTCATTTACTTTTTCAAAGTGTTTAGTGCTTATCTGTTTTACAATTAAAATGGAAACGACCCTGATTCACTTCCTTTCTTTTTTATTTAAATAGCATTCACACACACACACACACACACACACACACACACACACACACAACTCCTATATATCCTCTAGTACCAACAAGAAGTATTTGAATGATGTACATACATACACAAGTGCACATGGGTGTGCAAATGTCAGCCCCTTTCCCTTTGTAAAAAGGTGCTTTAAGTTCACTCCTCGAACAGCTAGCCCTATAATCTCACACTGTTCACTGTACATATTGCTCAACAGAGATAAATAGACATCATTGGTAGCGATATACACAATACTTAGCTTGGGGTTTCATAAAAAAACAACCACCAACTCTTCCCTTGTCTTTGAATAATTTCAGAAATGGGCTGAAGCCGAACATGGGGTTCCATGTATCCTTGAGGAGAGAGAAAGCAAGTTTTCACATGTTTTAAAGCAGATTTATTTTAAGTTGGACAGTCTATATTTTTATTTATTTTATTTATTTATTTTTTATTTTTTTTACATTTATACCCCGCCCTTCTCCGAAGACTCAGGGCGGCTTACAGTGTATAAGGCAATAGTCTCATTCTATTTGTATATTTTTACAAAGTCAACTTATTGCCCCCCCAACAATCTGGGTCCTCATTTTACCTACCTTATAAAGGATGGAAGGCTGAGTCAACCTTGGGCCGGGCTCGAACCTGCAGTAATTGCAGGCTTTGTGTTCTTAATAACAGGCTGTTCTTAATAACAGGCCTTACCAGCCTGCGCCATTCACCGGCCCTTTGTACTATATGTACGGCACTCAGTGTATAGTATTTGTATTTGTATGGTATTCGTATTTGGTATATTCAGAGAGAATGATCCATACGATTAGATTCATGGCAAAAAGAGCTTGTAAATTATCACCTTATCATCTTTATTTTGTCCCTGTTTCACTTTGGGGCAGAAATTGGGGGGATTTTGGAATTGTGAATGCCATTTAAAAAGGTAGCATTATCAGTCACTATGACACACGTCCCCTTCATGTGGGAAAAAAACAAGTGCCTATCAAAATGAAAAGAAGATTAGTCCAACCTTCTGCTCTAAATGGTTTAAACTGAAAATATAAGGAGTATTTTGAAATAATAACCCCTTTCATATTGCTTTTACTTTCTATTTTATTTGGCTGTATTGCTGTTGGTTTGTCTTTGTCTTTTGTTTTTAATAAGCAGCCATAGGAATGCAGGCAGGGGTGGGCTGCTACGGGTTCGGGAGAACCCATAGTTAACGTTATGGCTGGTTCTGAGAACCTCCAAATCCCACCCCTGGCTGACCCCACCCCACCCCACCCATCCCTCCCCTCCCAGGAGTCTCCACACGGCCCATTTTGGATGTGAGATAAATGCAGGGCCCACGCAGAGGCTCGGAGAGGGGAAAAAATGGGCCTCCTGGAAGCTCCGGAGAGCCTCCAGAGGCTGGGGGAGGCAGTTTTCACCTTCCCAGAGGCTCAAGGAAAGCCTCTGGAGTCTGGGGAAGGTGAAAACTCCCCCCACCACATTGTGCAGGAGGCCAACTAGGCCACGCCTACTATGGCCATGCCCACCCAGCAACCGGGCAGAGAACCCACTGCTGAAATTTTTAAAGCTCACCCCTGAATACAGTGGTCTTGGAAGGTGCCTAAGAACTTGAAATAACAATAGTAATGGAAATTAGGACTATGTCAGAGCCTGAATTCCAAGGCAGATTAGATTAATTCTGAAGAGAGTTTCATATACTCCAGGATGCAATATTTATTTATTTATTTATTTTGTCACAACATCATACAAAAAGATTATATAGTATATAAACATATATATGAGTAAATGTTAGGAGGTATAAGCATATATATATATAGGAAGAAGAAAAGAAAAACAATAGGACAGGAACGGTAGGCATGTTTGTGCGCTTATGCACGCCCCTTATGGTCCTCTTAGGAATGGGGTGAGGTCCATAGTTGAAAGTTTTTGGTTAAAGCTTTTAGGATTATGGGAGGAGACCACAGAGTCAGGTAAAGTATTCCAAGCACTGATGATTCTGTTACAGAAGTCATATTTTCTGCAATCTAGATTAAAGCGGTTAACATTAAGTTTAAATCTATTGGTTGCCCTTGTATTATTGCAATTAAAGCTGAAGTAGTCTTTGACAGGAAGGACATTACAATAGATGATTCTGTGAGTTAAACTTAGGTCTTGTCGAAGGCGATGGAGTTCCAAGTTTTCTAAGCCTAGGATTTCAAGTCTGGTGGAATAAGGTATTTTGTTGTTTTCAGAGGAATGGAGAACTCTTCTTGTAAAATATTTCTGGACACGTTCAATTGTATTGATGTCAGAAATCATATGAACACTAACCCAACCATTATTACTTTTGCTCTCATCAAAGTTCCTCTCCTGATCTGTTACTTGAAAGTAGTGCCTTAAAGGAAAAATGAGAGAAGATTGGTGGCTTTAAACTATAGCGTGGAGCCCTGGATTCAGTGACTGATGGTTCTTGCTAATTACCAGTCCCATCAAAGCATTTTGAAGAGAGAGTGTAGGAGATAAATAAATGGCTTCCCATTCTTTCATTCTTAGAAATTGTATATTGATATTTTAAATTGCTTTATCCACTGCCTTCTGACAGTTTTACTGTATGGAAAAGTTAATGAATTAAATCTTTACTTTCAATCTCACAATCCCTCCTAAAATATTAAAAACACACATGATCATTTCTTTTGCAAATTCTCCTGTCATTTTATAGCACTAGCAATAGGTATTAGCACTTATATACTGCTTCACAGCCCTCTCTAAGTGGTTTACAGATTCAGCGTATTGCTCTCAACAATCTGGGTCCTCATTTTTATCGACCTTGGAAGGCTGAGTCAACTTTGAGCCAGGTGAGATTCAAACTGCCGAAATGCCAGTCAGCAGAAGTAGCCTGAAGTACTGCACTCTAACCACTGCGGCTCATCTTATATCTAACTTTTTTTTTTAAGCCTCATAGGTGTAGCAGGCTCTTTTGAGACTTTGAAGTAACCTTTGTCCACTATGGAGTCGAAGGCTCTAAGCTCTACTCATTGTTGAGCCAGCATGAAATCTGTCTATCCCGCCCATGTACTTATAGCAATAGCGCTTAGACTTATATACCACTTCATAGTGCTTTTACACCCCTCTCTAAGTGGTTTACAGAGTCAGCCTATTGCCCCCAACAATCTGGGTCCTCATTTTTTACCAACCTTGGAAGGCTCAGTCAACCTTGAGCCAGTGAGATTTGAACTGCCGAACTGCAGCTAGCAGTTTGCTGAAGTAGCTGCAGTACTGCACTCTAACCACTGCACCACTTTGGCTCGCTTATCCTCCTTCTCTGCATGTGTTCTTGGTCAAAGCAATTGGTGGAGTTCTCCACCTTGGCTACCCTCCATATTCACACATCTCTGCTATCTGCCAATCACAGCACTGCTACAGATATAAAGTGGGTTTCATGTACCCCATTTTATCGTAACACAGGTTTACTCAAGTAGAGTATTTTGTTTAAAAAAATGTGTCAGTAATGGAATTGAATCCCTGTGGTGAGAGAGGTTCTTACTCCTGACTTTTCTTGATGCTCTCCTTCCATTTTAACTCTGGCTTCATTTCCCCTTTCACTGAGTGTCATCTGCTACTGAGGAAAATAACCACTTTAATGTGTGGCAAAGGGAGACTGGATCAGTTTAGGTGGGTATTTTGGAGGACAGATTTAGCCATCTGTCAGGTTACCTGACTAGCAGGTTTTAAGCACAAACATGCTTAAAGACCTGTGAGTGAGGCTATTTCTGAACACGAGTTTAGGACAGGTGGCACACAGAGCGTGGGCATGCAAGCGTTGCCCTAGCTCAGCTCCGGTATGCATTCACCCACTGGCCAGCTGTTTTTCAGGCCTTCTGAGCCCACTAGAAGTCAGGAAACAGGCTGTTTCCGGCCACCAGAGGGCCTCTAGGGGTGGGGAAGGCCCATTTTTTGCTCTCCTCAGGATCCAGAGATTTCCTAGGAGCTTGGGGAGGGCAAAAATGGCCTTCCCCTCCCGAGACCATCCGGAGGCCAGAAACAGCGCATTTGCCGAGTTTGACACTCCTGCTCTATGGCCTTCCTAAGTGCCTGTAATTTGTTAGCTGAGCTCATGGGTGTGGAGGAGTTGCAAGGGAAAAGAGGAGAGAGTGATCAATAAAGGGTGAACTCCATTCTTGGTTAGTGCTGCACGGTAATAGCACATTTAGTAGGAAGTGGTTATGGGCAATAGTATCTAATCCAGTGGTGAAATTGAGTCGGTTCTATCCAGCTCAGACAAACCAGTAGCGCCAGCAGTGGGAGGCTCTGCCCACCCACCTGGATATCATCACGTCCAGTTTTTGACCCTCTACACATTCACAGAAGGCTCTGTGCATGCATAGTGGAGGCGCACGCACGCTCACATTTGCGAACCAGTAGCAAAGGTGAGTAAATTTCACCCCTGATCCAATCCAATCCCCACAGAACAGGCACAGTGGCATAGGGATAGGCAAGTTGGCACACACACTCTCTCTCTATAGGTCTGCCATATTTTAAAAAAATAGCATAGTGCTCTTTCAGTAAAGTGCTAAATCCATGCATAGGTAAGGCTTGATAAGTACTGTCAAAAGTACCAGTCTAGCATTGTGGAGAAAGAATTATGAAAAGCATGCAAGCCATGACAACAACAGCCTGAAGAGTTCAAAAATTGCTAAGCCTCAATACCTCATTGCCAAAGCATGCCAGATTGTTTCCCGTACCAAATATCGTGTTGGGAGAAGAAGCAAAATCTATTTGAAACAGCTCAGGCACTGAGCTTTCCCACCCTCCCTGAAAATGACCACCCTGTCTGTACTTTGCCTGCCTCCCCTTGCCTCTCCCCATCACAATGCCCTCCCTTGCCCTCTCCCCTCTCTCATGGCCTAAGAATGATCCCACTGTTGAATTGCTAGGCAGCTTTTTCTAACATCCAGCCTGAATCTCTCTTCCTGTAATGTGAGACCATTATTCTGTGACCTGAACTCTGAAATGACAGGGAACAGGTGTTCAGCTTCTTATATGTGACATCGTTTCAGGTATTTGAAGAGTGTTCTCATATCCTGCTCAGAGCCATTCTGGAATAGAGGGGGCATTTATTTATTTATTTATTTTGTCAAATACATATTAAATAACATATATAAATATAAGCCGGGTTATTTATGGGACCTCCTACTGCCACCGATTGCCTCCCACCGACCCGTGCGTTCTCACAGAGAGGGACTCCTTAGGGTGTCGTCCGCCAAGCAATGTCGGCTGGTGACACCCAGGGGAAGGGCCTTCTCTGTGGGAGCTCCCACCCTCTGGAATGAGCTTCCCCCAGGACTCCGCCAACTTACGGACCTTCGAACCTTTCGCCGCGAGCTGAAGACATATCTATTTATTTGCGCAGGACTGGCGTAGGATTTCAATTTTAAATGGGTTTTTTACTGTTTTAATTATATTTTAATTTGGGCCAATTTAATAAGTTTTTTAAATATTGTTTTTATCTTGTATTTATTCTTGTTTATTTTTGTCTGGCTGTAAACCGCCCTGAGTCCTTCGGGAGATAGGGCGGTATAAAAATCCAATTAATTAAATAAATAAATAAGCATGAATTGAATACATAAAATGAATACAACTAAAGGGAACATTAGGACAGGGACGGTAGGCACGCTGGTGCTCTTAAGCACACCCCTTACAGACTTCTTAGGAATGGGGTGAGGTCAACAATAGACAGTCTTAGGTTAAAGTTTTGGGGATTTGGGGATGAGACCATAGAGTCTGGTAGTGCATTCCAGGCATTAACAACTCTGTTACTGAAGTCATATTTTCTGCAATCGAGATTGGAGCGGTTCACTTTAAGTTTGAATTTATTGTGTATTCGTGTATTGTTGTGGTTGAAGCTGAAGTAGACATTGACAGGAAGGACATTATAGCAGATGATTTTATGAGCTATGCTCAGGTCATACCGAAAGCGGCATAGTTCTAAATTTTCTAAACCCGGAATATCAAGTCTGGTGGCATAAGGTATTTTCTTGCGAGCAGAGGAGTGGAGGACTCTTTTTGTGAAATATTTCTGGACGTGTTCAATTGTATTAATGTCCGATATGCAGTGTGGGTTCCAGACAGATGAGCTGTATTCAAGAATTGGTCTAGCAAATGTTTTGTATGTTCTGGTTAGTAGTGTAATCTTACCGGAGAAGAAGCTACGCAAGATTAGATTTACAACTCTTAATGCCTTTTTGGTGATGTTGTTACAGTGGGCTTTGGCACTTAGAACATTTGATATGAGTACTCCAAGGTCCTTGACAGAGTGAGGGTCATCTATAAGGTCATGATCATCTGGCTTGTATTTTGCAATCTTAGTAACAAATAAATGAAATTAAAATCTCCTCAAGACTAAATTGTCCCTCCTCCTTCCCTCACTCAGCTAACTTTCCCATCCTTTTCCAAATCTGTTCAAGTTTGGACATAGTATACAGGGCGGTATACAGTGGTGATATTCAGCCGGTTCAGACTGGTTTGGGTGAACCGGTAGCGGCAATCCAGCACTGTGCCATCCTATTTAGCCACATTTTCAAGGCTGTGCACATGTGTGGAAGGCGTGCATGAGTGAAGTTAGCATGCACATGTGGGGCAAACCAGTGGTAAAATTATGTGAAACCCACCTCTGGCGGTATCTATGCCATGCAACTTAATAAAGAAGAACGTGTATTCAATCTGTAGAATTGGATGAGAATGTTATTCTTTCAGAGGATAAAAAATATTCCACTGAAGATAACAGAAAGTTATGTTTAATTTTCATTTGTGAAAATTTTGACAGCGGACCCAGCCATTCAGAGCTGCCAAGCGGAGGCCAAACCACTCAGTTTGCTTTGGCGGGGGTGGGGGGTGGGGGGGAGGTCAGGGGTTGCTATACTCACTTGCCCAAATGACTTCTTCCTCTTCTATTTTATGGGTCTAAATAAATATCCCCTGTGAAATTTATTACCTTTATCTTTTATTTCTTTCTTTATTAGTTGTTTAGTATTTGGCTTGCCAACTCACAAACTGTAACGCTGGATTGGTTAACATAGATTTTAAAAAAAGGAGACGCGAAAGCAACAGAATAAAAACAATGCGGAAGAAAACAGAACAGAACCAAGACTTAAGATAAATGTAAAGGTTCCCCTCGCACATATGTGCTAGTCGTTCCTGACTCTAGGGGGTGGTGCTCATCTCCGTTTCAAAGCCGAAGCTGTCTGAAGATGTCTCCATGGTCATGTGGCCAGCATGACTAAATGCCAAAGGCGCATGGAATGCTGTTATCTTCCCACCAAAGGTGGTCCCTATTTTTCTACTTGCATTTTTTACGTGCTTTCGAACTGTTAGGTTGGCAGAAGTTAGGACAAGTAATAGGAGCTCACCGTGTTACGTGGCACTAGGGATTCGAACTGCTGAACTGCTGACCTTTCGATTGACAAGCTCAGTGTCTTATCCACTGAGCCACTGCATCCCTACCATCAATTCCATTTCAAATCACTACAGATAGGCTTCTCCATCACGCTGTCTCAATGCCTGAGGTAAAACAGGCTTCAAATACTTTTGGAAAACCAACAGAGGTGGAACTATCTAAATCTCATGGGGACTGATTTTCCAGAAAATAAGTGCCATGACAGAGAAAGCAATTCCTCCTGAATCTCACCAGATGACACCAATTTATAGAAGGGACCTGGAACTTTTAAGATCACATGAAACGGGCAGAACCAACTGGAGAGAGACAGACCCAGCAGTGAAAACCCCCTGGTTCTATCTGGCTCGCCGAACCAGTAGCACCGGCGGTGTGGGGCTCCGCCCATCCACCAGGATGTCAGTACATCCTGTTTTTTTACCATCTGCGCATGCTCCTGCACATTCCCGTTCCTGAACCGGTAGCGAAGGTAAGTGGATTTCACCGCTGGACAGATCCACAAGTAACTTGGATCTGTGCCATACAGACTTTTATAGATAGTAGCCAGATCTTGAATTGCAGCTGAAAGCACAGTGGGAGACAGTGTGACTTACAAAGCAGTGGTGTTAATAGAGAAATGGGGTTAAAAAAATAAGAGGTTAAATACATTTTTGAAAAATCTGCAGCATTAATTTTATTTAAAAAAATAAAGGCCCTCTTAAACTAAACTTGGATTCTTGTGAACATGTTTTCTTACTATCCACCTTTCTCTCTCTCTCTCTCTCTCCCTCCCTCCCTCCCTCCCTCCCTCCCTCCCTCCAAGGGATATTGCCTATTTCTGGGATGTTGTTTTAAAAAATTTACCCTGCAGCCCAGGTATTTTTCTGGTGATTTACTATCAGTACTAAGTAAGTGAGACGCTACTTACATTTTTCTAGTTCAGCCAAAAACTGACAAGTACTGCTTGTGTGACTAACTTTAATTCTGCGGAAAATAATTCTAGCTTTCCAGAAGCCTCTCTTTTTTTAACAAGTACGGTTAATTATGAAAATAGTCAGCTTGAGTTTGCTATCGGATGCAGACAGTTTTGTTGGGTAGAAGATCAGCCTGAATCAATACACAAGAACTGAAAGCAAATTCTTTATTTCCAGGGCCATAAGCCTGGCTATAGTCAGGGGCCTTGCAATTTCTCCTTGGGTTTTATTTCTATAGCAATATAATGGAAACATTTATAATATTTCATACTGACATGAAGCCACAGAATATGATAATCTATAATAAATTATATTAATTTAACTTCTTAATTTTTGTTGTTGTTGTTGTCATGAATATTTCCATCCTTTCAGAGCACAGCCCTGGATTATCATTGAAAGGACACTGGCTTGCAGTCTAGATCTGTGATGGCAAACCTATGGCACAGGTGGCACGCGGAGGCGGCACGCGGAGCCATATCTGTGGGCATGTGAGCATTGCCCTAGCTCAGCTCCAGTGCACATGTGCATGCCAGCCAGCTGATTTTGGCTGTTTCTGTCCTCCAGAGGGCCTCTGGGGGGAGGGGAATCCTGTTTTCGCCCTCCCCAGGCTCCTAGAAAGGCTCTGGAGCCTGGGGAGGGTGAAAAACGGGCCTACTGGACTCAATGTGCTATTGCGTGACGCACGGGGGCATGGCACATTGAATTATGGGTGTGGGCATGCATGCATGATCCACCCTCCCCCCGCAACCCCCCTGCTTTTAGCACATGACGGCAGAAAGGTTAGCCATCACTGATCTAGATAAACTTGGAGACCTTCTTCTAGAGCAGGGGTCGGCAACCTTAAACACTCAAAGAGCTGTTTGGACCCATTTCCCACAGAAAAGAAAACACCGGGAGCCACAAAACCCTTTTGACATCTAAAATGAAGATAACACTGCATATATCATTTTTTGCCTTTATGCTTTGTATAAAAAAAAATATAGTGTGTTGCATTTATGAAATCAATGAACTGCTACAGAGTTTTATTTCTGCACACAACAAAAATATTTTGAACTCAAAAAAAAAAAGATATTGATATATGTGAGGTATAAAGGAATGGGAAGATGGAATATTGTTTAACTTTTGGAGGACAGATAGAAAAATTTATGGATGTAATGTTGGTATTTGGTTAAATAGAATTTAATTGTTATAATTGATATATTTTGGATATAAGTTATAATTTTAATAATGTTATTTGATAGATGTAAGGTCAATTGAAGAAATATTAATATTAGCACTGTTATTTGATTTATGTAAGTGATATTAAAGATATGAGAAGATAGAATATTGTTTATTTTTGGAGATTGGATAAAAATTTAAGAATTTAAGCTGGAAATATGAATTATATTTGGGAGACTGTTTAAGGAAGAAAGGTATATTATAAAAGAATTTCTGATGAATACTGGAAGATGGAATATCATCTTGGTCTTGATCGATGAAGATTGGATATTAAAAACTATAAGATTCTGAAGACTTCAGGAGTGGAATGGATTGATATATATTTGGTGTTAATCAATGAAGATTGGATATTAAAAACTATGTATTTTATTGATGAACTGGAAATACTAATTTAACTAGAAGATTCTGAAGATTTTAGGAGTGGAATGGACTGATATATAATGGACTGGAAGAATGTACTTTTTTGTTTCTGGAAGGGGAGTTAAGGTCTTAGAGAGAGGAGTGACTATGGATTATGACTTATGTTGTATTTTAATTTATGATTGCTAATCTTATACCCTGTACTTTGTTCTGGGAAGTCTCGGGGTGGGAGGGGAGGAGGGAATGGGGAGAGGGGAGATGAAGGATCAATGTAAAGGAATGATTGAAGATATGTAATTAAGAAATAGAAATAATTTGAAATGAAATCGGGGCTGCTCAGCTGCCATTTCAGAAGAGAATGGAAAGGGAGAGGAGAGAGTGAAGGAAGAAAGTAGGTAGGAAAGAGAGAGGTAGAAAAGGGGGAATGGAGAGGAAGAAGAAAGGGGAAAGAGAGAGGGTTAGAAAGGGTGGAAGAGAAGAGTAGGGAAGGAGGAGAGGATGTAGAAAAGCGAAGGAGAGGAAGGATGAAGAAAGTAGAAGAAAGTAGAGAAGGGAGGAGGAAAGGTTTGTTAAGGAAGGAAGTGGTAGCTGGGCAGGTCCGAATAAGTAACAAATGAAAGTTAATGACTAATGTTGAATAAGAAACTGTATATTGAATAAGTTGTTGGAAAATGGAAATAAAACTTTTTTACTAAAAAAAAAAAGAGATGGATCAAAAATCTCAATAAATCACATGCCAGCAGGTGTTATATATTGGCAATTGTGACACATATTTTGAGCAACAGGGAGCTACAGCAGAGGGATGAAAGAGCCACATGCAGCTCCAGAGCCATGGGTTGCAGACTCCTGTTCTAGAGGAATGTTTCCCCACTTCAGAAACTTTAAGATGTGTGGACTTCAACTCCCAGAATTCCCTAAACAGCATGCATTGTTCCATTGTTCCTGCATGAGGGAACTTTACCTAAATGAAATGGTAGTAATCAGTGATTATCAAAACATCTCTCTTCTTCCTGCCTCTCTCTCTCACACACACTGTAAGGTCTTGCCTCTCCAATCTTCCCAAGAAAGCAGGACTCTTGAAACTGCAGTGGTTCCAAAAGGAGCTTTTATTGAAAGGTTTGTGATAACAAGAGATCTAGGCAAGAACTGAAGCTTCTCACGTAAAACCAGCTATTTAAAGCAATGCTAATCAAACCCCTCACACACTACATTATTGCAGGGAAACAGAAACTTCATATAGAGATTAACACAGTAATTCAAGAAACAGAAACAGAAACTTCATATAGAAATTAACACAAGCAATTCAAGAAACAGAAACTTCATATACAGATCCCTCCATTCCTCCACCCTTCCTCCCACCAAAATGCCAGCATCCCTGTAGAAATGCTACAGGAACCTTGGGGGCAAGTGACCACGCAATATTGGAATTCGACATTAAGCAAATACAAGTAGTAGAACAAAGTCAAACTAGAGTCTTGGACTTTAAGAGAGCTAATTTCAATAAACTTAGAGAGAGCTTGAGAAGGATTCAATGGATGAGAATCCTCAGGGGGAAAACAACTCAAGAAGCTTGGGAAATTTTGAAAAGTGAGATTATAAAAGCACAGTCTAACACAATACCAATGAAGAAGAAAAATAGTAGATCACAAAAGAAACCAGCATGGATGCATAAAGAACTATCTGACAAATTGAAAGACAAAAAGGACAAATATAAAAAGTGGAAAGAGGGGCAAATAACTAAGGCAGAATATCAGCAAATAGCCCGAGCCTGTAAAGATGAAGTGAGGAAAGCTAAGGCTCACAATGAACAAAGGCTAGCGACAAAAGTAAAAATAACAAAAAGCTTCCACCAAAATGTTAAAAACAAGAAAAAAGTCAAGGAAACAATTGGCCCATTGCTGGGAGAAAGTGGCAAGAAGATGACAAGCAACAGGGAGAAAGCAGATCTACTTAACTCATATTTTGCATCTGTCTTTATACAAAAGGAAAAAACAATCCAACCTATCAAAAACAGCACCACAAAAAACAGATTAGAAACACAAGTTAAAATGGGGAAGAAAATGGTAAGTGAACACCTGTCTACCCTAGACGAGTTCAAATCATCAGGACCGGATGGATTACACCCCAAGGTTCTGAAGGAACTGGCAGACGAGATCTCAGAACCACTGAACTATATCTTTCAAAGATCCTGGAGCACAGGAGAACTGCCAGAGGACTGGAAAAGAGCTGATGTAGTTCCCATCTTCAAAGAAGGAAAAAAATCAGATCCAGGACCTATCAGCCTGACCTCAATACCAGGGAAGATTCTGGAAAAGATAATCAAGCAACGAATCACCGAACACCTAGAAGCAAACAAAGTAATAACCAAAAGCCAACATGGGTTTGTCAAAACAGATCATGCCAGACTAATCTTATCGCATTCTTTGACAAAATGACAAAATTAGTAGACCAGAGGAATGCTGTCGATATAATTTACTTGGACTTCAGTAAAGCATTTGATAAAGTAGACCATAACCTACTACTAGATAAAGTAGAAAAATGTGGGTTAGACAGCACCACCACCAGATGGATTCGTAACTGGCTGACCAACCGCACTCAACGTGTAGTCCTCAATGGAACTACATCCACATGGAGGAAGTATGCAGTGGAGTACCCCAAGGCTCTGTTTTAGGCCCAGTACTCTTCAACATCTTCATCAATGACTTGGACGAGGGGATAGATGGGGAACTCATCAAATTTGCAGATGACATCAAGCTGGCAGGAATAGCTAACACTCCAGAAGATAGGCTCAAGTTACAGAAAGATCTTGACAGACTTGAACATTGGGCGCTATCTAACAAAATGAAATTCAACAGTGAAAAAGTAAGGTTCTACATTTAGGCCAAAAACAAAATGCACCAGTACCGTATATGTGGTACCTTGCTCAATAGTAGTACCTGTGAGAGGGATCTTGGAGTCCTAGTGGATAACCATTTAGATATGAGCCAGCAGTGCAGCAGCTGTTAAAAAGCCAACACAGTTCTGGGCTGCATAAACAGAGGATAGAATCAAGATCACGTGAAGTGCTAGTACCACTTTATAATGCCTTGGTAAGGCCACACTTGGAATATTGCATCCAGTTTTGGTCGCCACGATGTAAAAAGATGTTGAGACTCTAGAAAGAGTGCAGAGAAGAGCAACAAAGATGATTAGGGACTGGAGGATAAAACATATGAAGAACGGTTGCAGGAACTGGGCATGTCTAGTTTAACAAAAAGAAGGACTAGGGGAGACATGATAGCTGTGTTCCAATATCTCAGGGGCTGCCACAAAGAAGAGGGAGTCGGGCTGTTCTCCAAAGCACCTGAGGGTAGAACAAGAAGCAATGGGTGGAAACTGATCAAAGAAAGAAGCAACTTAGAACTAAGGAGAAATTTCCTGACAGTTAGAACAATTAATAAGTGGAACGACTTGCCTTCAGAAGTTGTGAATGCTCCAACACTGGAAATTTTTAAGAAAATGTTGGATAACCATCTGACTGAGATGGTGTAGGGTTTCCTGCCTGGGCAGGGGGTTGGACTAGAAGGCCTCCAAGGTCCCTTCCAACTCTGATGTTATATATAAATATCTGGGACCTGACACACACACACACTTTGCTTAGCATATAAAAATTTAATAAATAAATAAAAATAAATGTCACTTAGCTATCATTTTGCTGAAATCAATTGCATTTTCTAAACAAGGACTATCTGTAATGGATTGAATCCAGCAGCAAAACAAAGTATTCAATCCTTCACGAATCTAACAATAAGATGGAAGCATAAAGGAAAAGGAAGCCAAAATACAGAGCAATCCATTATCTTATATGTTTCTACACTGATACACGAAGTATGGATAACAAGCAAGGTGAGATGGGTATCATAAGACACAAAGCCAAGTATGATGTAATAGAATTATAGAAACATGATGGGGTGAATCTTATTCCAGAGGGATAGGCAGTACAGTAGAGGAGATGGTGCAGCCTTAGATATCAGAAAATAATTTACCTGGATCACTGGATTGATGATAAACTACTGGCTTTTTGGTTATGATAGGAGGGACGCCTTGCTAGGATTCAGCCACAAAGCAAACCATATTAAATTGGTGAGAATTTGCACTGTTACATAGAAAGGCATGTTTCCTGATGGATGACATTGCTTAATCAGAGGAACCTGGAATCCACCAACCATTTTAAATTAGCCAGGCAGACCCCATAGAAGACAGATGGTTCTTCAAGTAACCAGGCCCTATGCCAGATAGGTGTATATAGATAATAACTGACACCTTGAATTACATCCAGAAGCAAGCTAGCAAGAACTGTCACATGGTCATACAAAGGTGTGCACATCATTGTCTATGCCACTCCTTTCTAGACCAGCACAAGGTAATCAGGTAATCTTCAAGGGCAACCCATTTCAGTAGACAAGCCATGAGGTGACTAGGGCATGAGTGACTGTTTAAAGGACCAAATAACATACTTGATGAAATTGTGCATAGACTTTCTTAGCCATAGCTGCCATTTGCTCATTAAGCAAGGAGCAGTGAGTTCAGGAATACGCTCAGATTTTGTACCACTCTTGAAAGGTGAAATGCACGGGTATCCAAGGTCAAAGTTATTTATTTATTTATTTATTAAATTTTTATACCGCCCTTCTCCCGAAGGACTCAGGGCGGTTTACAGCCATGATAAAAACAACAACAGGATACACATAAAACCATAATTTAAAAAACTTATTTTACAAATGGCCAAATTAAAACATTTAGAATAAAACCCAAATTTTAAAATGTTAAAACATTGAGACTAATTAAAATCCTATTAAAATCCTATGCCAGTCCTGCGCGAACAAACAAATAGGTCTTCAGTTCTCGGCGGAAAGTCCGAAGGTCCGGCAGTTGCCGAAGTCCAGGGGGAAGTTCGTTCCAAAGGGTGGGAGCCCCCACAGAGAAGGCCCTCCCCCTGGGGGCCGCCAGCAGACATTGCTTGGCGGACGGCACCCTAAGGAGTCCCTCTCTGTGCGAGCGTACAGGTCGGTGGGAGGCATTCGGTAACAGCAGGCGGTCCCGTAAGTACCCTGGCCCTAAGCCATGGAGCGCTTTAAAGGTAATCACCAACACCTTGAAGTGTACCCGAAAGACCACAGGTAGCCAGTGCAGACTGCACAGGAGAGGTGTTACATGGGAGCAACGTGTGGCTCCCACTATCACCCGCGCAGCTGCGTTCTGAACCAACTGGAGCCTCCGGGTACCCTTCAAGGAGAGCCCCACGTAGAGAGCGTTACAGTAATCCAAGCGAGAGGTAACCAGAGCATGAGTGACCGTGCATAAGGCATCCCGGTCGAGGAAGGGGCGCAACTGGCGAACCAGGCAAACCTGGTAAAAAGCCCTCCTGGCGACGGTCGTCAAATGATCTTCGAAAGACAACCGTCCATCCAGGAGGACGCCCAAGTTGAAACATCCCCAATCTGGGTGCCCAAACATCCACAGTAACTGAGCCTTCTTATGAGTCAGAGATGGCACCTCTCCAACCAAAACCACCCTGTCTCTAGGCACAGAGACAGAGCCTGAACAGCCTCATTGGGCTGGACCTGGGTCAAGAGCAGTGGTGGGATTCAACCGGTTCGCACCACTTTGGCCAAACCAGTTGTTAAATTGCTGGATGACCTCGCCTCACCCTGCCCCTTCCAGAAGTCCCCACGCGCCCCTTTTTGACTCCCAGGGGGGTGCAGGAGGCCGAGTGCTGCCTGTCACACACCCCTGGCCATGCCCACCATGGCCACACCCAGCCAGCCAGTTATTAGGGCAGAGAACCAGTTGTTAAATTATTTGAATCCCACCACTGGTCAAGAGATATAATTGAATACCATCAGCATACTCATGATGCTAAAACCCAGACTGGTGGATGAACTCGTAAGAGGACCTCCTATACTGCACGAGTCAAAAAGAGTGTGAAAATATTTACAGACCCCTCACATCCTGGACACAAATTGTTTCAACTTCTACCCTCAAAACGAGGCTATAGAGCATTGCACACCAGAACAAATAGACACAAGAATAGTTTTTTCCCAAACGCCATCACTCTGCTTAACAACTAATTCCCACAACACTGTCAAACTAGTTACTAAGTCTGCATTACTATTAATCTTCTCATCATTATCACCCATCTCCTTCCACTTATGACTATGACTATAACGTTGCTGATATCCTTAAGATTTATATTGACTGTTTCCCTATACTATCATTAAGAGTTGTACCTTATGATTCTTGACGAATGTATCTTTTCTTTTATGTACACCAAGAGTGTATGCACTAAGACAAGTTCCTTGTGTGTCCAATCACACTTGGCCAATAAAAAATTCTATTCTATTCTATTCTATTCTATTCTATTCTATTCTATTCTATTCTATTCTATTCTATTCTATTCTATTCTATTCTTGTTGTGCCTCGCCTGCCCCCCTCTCTGCAGCTGGGCCCGTCTCATCTCCTGTTATCTCAGCCAGGGACTGATAGTGCAGACGAATGGCCTGGCATGCCTCCAGCCCCTGGTCCTGGCACCATGCCCGGACAAACCGAGCAAATAAACCTCTCCCCCACAGCATGTGAACATGAGGAACCTGAAGCCAGTCACGAGCTGGAATTGTCGGCAGCTGGAGGGTGGACGGATCCACGCTTCCGGAGAATGGAGAGGCGACATCAGCAAAAGGAAGGGAGGGGCAGGCCTGGATAAGTGCTGAGTCATGGAGCCACACCCCATGACCTATATAAAGGATCTGCTTTCTGGCATTCTTTGAGTCAGGCAAAGTCTAATTTGGATTGCTGAAGTCACATCTTGGACTCCTGCCTGCCCTGAGAACTCTGACAGAACTTTGGCAAAGCTGCAGAGGCTTTGTGGCCACGCTTGATACAGACTTCCCCGACCCGGCCGTCAGAGGAGGAGTGGGACACAACAATTCTATTCTATTCTATTCTATTCTATTCTATTCTATTCTATTCTATTCTATTCTATTCTATCTCTATCTCTATCTCCTTCAGAAAGGCTGGCAGCATGGCATAGAACCAATCTTCCAGCTTTGATTGCCTTGACTTTTATGTAATTTAAATATACTATTTATTTTAAAAAACCCTAGTATATGTGTTCATTAATTGTAATGTGGGGGATGATTTTTTTTCAAGATTCAACAATTATGAATCTTTAATCATAATAATCATAACAGTTTTATTTACTCAAGAGTATTTTTGTTATGAGTTCATTCCCCCCCCACTTATGTTTCTATTATCTTCTTAAATATTTGAGACCATTTTTCTACCTTTTGAGTATCACATACTACAACAGATTGGAATTCTTTTTACATGTTTCTATCATCCCTTACAAATTCCAGTCACTTCAATGTTTTGTCCTCATTACAACAACAAAATCTCAGGTACTTGATTATTGTGTGCCCATTTTCTAATGCCAAATTTCTCTTTATTTTGTGCAAATCATATTCTGCCTCTTTTCTACTTATCTATGGATTAGTTTCTGGTGAATAAACTTTTTCTCTTTGATTTGTGGAGTGCCTCTATTTTGGTGCTTTGAGACTTAAAGAATTGTAGTACTCAATGGACAGAATAGTAATTTAAAAGTAAACTCCCCCCCCACGCCCTTCTGGCACACTATTGAATGAGTGAAATTGCCCATTTTGAGGCAGATCTCCAAGAACTCAACCAGAAGGCAAGCAGGGGAAATGTCTCCAAGGCTTGTTTTAGTATGTGAGGTGCCACCTTAACCCTATCTCTCTAGGCTGCCAAAAAAAGGGAACTTTTTGCTGCTGCCTAGTGGTCAACCAGAGTTTTGAAGTCCAGATATGCGAAATCCAGATGTGCAGCAGCTGCCAGAAAAGCCAACACAGTTCTAGGCTGCATAAACAGAGGGATAGAATCAAGGTCATGTGAAGTGTTAATACCACTTTATAATGCCTTGGTAAGGCCACACTTGGAATGCTGCATTCAGTTTTGGTCGCCACGATGTAAAAAAGATGTGGAGACTCTAGAAAGAGTGCAGAGAAGAGCAACAAAGATGATTAGGGGACTGGAGGCTAAAATATATGAAGAAGGGTTGCAGGAACTCGGTATGTCTAGTTTAATGAAAAGAAGGACCAGGGGTGCATGATAGCAGTGTTCCAATATCTCAGGGGCTGCCCCAAAGAAGAGGGAGTCAAGCTATTCTCCAAAGCACCTGAGGGCAGGACAAAAAGCAATGGGTGGAAACTAATCAAGGAGAGAAGCAACTTACCGACCACCACTGAGCCAACAGATTGTGAACTAAATTTCTCCTGCATAGTGTCCCAGCCCCAAATCACTTCTTACACTTTTTTTTTTATTTGCATTTATATCCCGCCCTTCTCCAAAGACTCAGGGCAGCTTACTCTATGTCAAGTAATAGTCTTCATCCATTTGTATATTATATACAAAGTCAACTTTTATTGCCCCCAACAATCTGGGTCCTCATTTTACCTACTTTATAAAGGATGGAAGGCTGAGTCAACCTTGGGCCTGGTGGGACTTGAACCTGCAGTAATTGCAAGCAGCTGCTGTTAATAACAGACTGTCTTAGCAGTCTGAGCCACCAGAGGCCCTAACTGACTTCCTCAGTTCAGATGAATCTGTTCCTTCTACTGCAACGGTTCTCAACCTGTGGGTTGCGATCCCGTTGGGGGTCGAATGACGATTTGCCAGGGGTCACCTAAGACCATCGGAAATATGGGAAGTATACTTGCGAGTCGAAGAATCGCGAATTCGGCTTCAGGCGCGATGAATTAAAAAAGAGAGAAATCTTTGCTCTGATGTCTCCCTCTCAAGCCAGCTGCAATCACTCCCAATCGCTAGCCTAATCTGGCTTCAGGCACGATAAACTTAATAGGGGAGGAGTCTCCGCTTTAATGCCTCCGTCCTCAAAGCAATCGCAAGCAGTTCAGATCGCTAGCCAAAATGTCTTCAGGCGTGATAAATTCAAAAAAACAGTTTGCCGCTTTTTTCCCCTTTCTGCGGCTGCTGAGGCGTGCTGAGATCGCTGCCTAAAAAAAAATAACTTTATGGTTGGGGTCGTCACATCGTGGGGAATTGCATTAAAGGGGTCGCAGCACTATAAAGGTTGAGAACCACTGTTCTACTGTAACACCAGTTAAAGGAAAAAGAGGGAAAAAACATAGGAAAAGATTTACAGATGTGGTTAGGAAAACACAAGTAAGGGAAACTGCACAAAAGTATTGTCAAAGTCATCCCAAAGTCAATAGAGAAGCTGTAGAGATATCAAAGTCAATAGAGATATCAAAAATCAGATCAATGCCTTGGACTGGTAAGTATTTGGTTTTAAATATGAACCTCAAATTTATTACTCCAGGGAAAAGGTTGTTGATCTTGGACCTCAGTTACCCTCTGCCTGGTGCCATGCTCTGAAGTGGCAGGATGAGATTCCCAGGATGTGCTGCAGTGGTGTTAAAGTCCAGTTCCCTCCCCGTGAGCCCTACCCTGCATTCTCACCCACCAGCATCTAATGGCAGACCACTTTCTTTTCGCTGCCTGGAAGTACAACGGATGCTTCAAAATGACGTCTTTTGGCGCCAGAGAGGATTTATTTTACTGACAAAGAAATAAAGGGAAACTAGTATAGATCTATTTCAAGATATTTAGCTCTCATCAGATAGCCATATCCTTACTGGGATTCGAACCTCGGCTTGCTTGCATATTAGGCAGATGTATTAACCTCTAAGCCACAGGTTCTCCTCGCTTTGTCAGCTGTACCAGGGGAGAGATTAAGTGAGTTTTCTATCAAAGCAACCTGATCTACCCAAATATGGGCGGGAGCATACTGCTTCCCTTTTGTCTTTCAGCCCCAATCCAGGAGCCCTCAGGCAGTCGCTTTCATGACAAACTATATATATATATATATATATATGTAGGTCTTTGGTTGTTCGAGTTTTCTCCTGTGTAAAATTGGAAATGTCTTGGCAACGTTTCGACGAAGTCTCATTCGTCATCTTCAGGCTTCAGCTTCATGCTTCTGGGAGCAATGAAAGCATGAAGCTGAAGCCTGAAGATGACGAATGAGACTTCGTCAAACGTCACAAGACACTTCCAATTTTACACGGAGAAAACCCGAACAACCAAAGACCTATATACAAACACCCGTGAAAACCTCAGAAAACAAATATATATATATATATATATATATAGGTCTTTAGTTGTTGGGTTTTCTCCGTGTAAAATTGGAAGTGTCTTGGCGGCGTTTGACGAAGTCTCATTCGTCATCTTCAGGCTTCAGCCGTGCTTCTGGGAGCAATGTGTGATCGCAGCTGTTTCTTCCTTAGGATGTGTGATCGCAGCTGCGATCACACATTGCTCCCAGAAGCACGGCTGAAGCCTGAAGATGACGAATGAGACTTCGTCAAACGTCACAAGACACTTCCAATTTTACACGGGAGAAAACCCGCACAACCAAAGACCTATATACAAACACCCGTGAAAACCTCAGAAAACATATATATATATATATATATATATATATATATATATATAATATATATATATATATGTGTGTGTGTGTGTGTGTGTGTGTGTGTGTGTGTGTGTATGTATACACACACACACACACACACACACTTTGAATGCAATAAGGAAAAAAATGTGTGTTGGAGAAAATAGATCAAATACACATTCTGGCTTTGGGCATCTCAGGACTTAAAAAGACATTTGTCATTCCTTGGTCAATGAAAACAGGCTTGTGATCTTCCTAGTGTCAGTGTTCCAGAAAAACCTCTGCTCCAATTAAAAACTCTGAGGCAAGCATTTTCTCAAAGTTCCATTTACTAGAGTAGGTATACTGGCACATCTTGGGGAAAATCCAAATCTGAGAGTTCCAGGTTTTCCCTCAGTAAATCAAAACCCCCAAAACTATCCCCTCACTCCTCGATAAATCACATGCTCCAATCACCATCCGCTCCATCTCGAGACAGCACCCCAACCACTCCTTCGCCAGATGCAGGCTCGTCCTGACCTTGACCGATGGGAAGAATGCTATGATGTCTAAATACAAAACCCTCAAATAAATCTCCCGTCCTACTTTCCCACACATGAGAAGATGGCAACTTGGAAGCTTCTGGCCTAATATGGCTTCCAAAGCTGAGACCTAGGAGAAAGAAGCTGGCTTCCTTTTCTGAGCCATCATGCTGATTCTGATGATCTTCCCTTGTGTCTGTTGTGGCCTAGGCCCAAGTAGTTATTACCAGACACAATCAGTCCTAAACAGACATATTTTATTAGAACAGCTGAGAATTACTTCATTCTCAGCTTAGTCCAAATTAGTTCCAAAACAAAGTTCTTCAGAAAAAGTCCTTCAGCCTTATCACAAACCTTTGTCTTCTTTGGCACTCTGCCAAAGGCTTTTCTTGGCAAGAACCCCACAAAGTTCAGAAACAGGAAACACCAGCAAGAAACAATGTAGGAACATTGCTTTCCTAAAAAGAACCCAAGAGCAGTTGCTGCTCTTTTAAGCCTTATGGGAGGGGCCAATCATCTCCTGGCCTTACTCCCAAGTCGTCCTTTTTGCTTTAGCTGTTCTTGCCTTCTGGCAGCTCCGCTTGTGTGCAGTAGGAACAGGGTTCTCCTATTCCTCTGCTTCTCTGCTGTCTGCCTTTGGAGGCTCCGGAGTCCATGCATCGCTCCCAGATGGCCCTGGCCCCATCTCTGCCTCTGATGCAGAGCCCTCGTCCAGGCCTTCCTCTGACTCCAGGACTGGCCCATTTTCCTCCCCACCCTCCTCACTATCCGACTCTGCTGCCAGTTCTGCAGGCTGCTAGTGGACCACAACAGTGTCTCCAATGCCCTTCTCTGAGCACAATCTAAGATGACTTATGTGCATTACTTTTAACTTTGGTCCTTTTCCATTCTCAGTCATCCTTGATACTTCCAGTTTTATAGAGTCTTCTCCGTTCAGTCTTTCAAGTTGGCCCCGGTCTGCCAAATCAAACTTCAAAGCATCCTGGATCCATGATTTTGCCAACCATGCTGTGATCATGTGACAATTGGTGGTATTATGAAAAAGATTATTCTGAGTTATAAGGACAGACTTATTGGTCAAAGAATCAAGTCCTCCTGCTATGTGTTTCCCGGTTATGGCCTCCTAAAAAGCACCAGTTTGTTGGCTTGTTTGTTTGTTTGTACATTTGTTGGAATAGCTATTGGGTGACACCCCCGATAGTCTGGCATAGCTCTGAGCAACATGTAAGGACTAGCGCTGCACAGGGCTTTTTGAATCTCAACAAAATATGCAATATTAGAGATCTTACAGCAATCTGTTCTGATGCGCTCTGAACTGCCTCAGGATTTGGGCCTCATCCATATCCACCATCCTGTTACAGTAAAGCTAGCTCAATCCTGCTTTAGAGTTCTTTTCTAATACATTCTGATTTGCACTTTCCATTTCTGGATAAACGTCTCTAGATGAATGTAATGATCAGCACAATGAAACCAACTGGGAAAGAATACTTGGGAAATTATGGCTTGTATCCATTGTAAGAAAGTACCAGCAAAATAACCTAATAAAATATAATCTTAATCCAATGTGATTCCACTTTCCCAAAACTGAAAATCTGCATGGCTCCATATTACCCCGGCTGCTCTCTCTCTCTCTCTCTCTCTCTCTCTCTCTCTCTCTCACACACACACACACACACACACACACACACACACACACAAAGAGGCAGACACTTACATCATGCACATACTCAGATGGAACTGAAGCACTCTTATGAGGCTTTTTGCTGGTAAGTGATTGATCACCGAAGTGTGGCCTTCCTTTTCTGGCATTTGAAAGTGCTTTATGCAGGAACATCCTCTCTCTCGCTCTCTCTTTTGTTTGAGTTTGTAAATGTTTCTTTCTTTCTTTCCAATCCTGTTTAATGATTTTTCCTTGATGCAATTTGCAGAGGGCTATGCCGAGGCGTCTTCCCCTGCTGAGACAGAAACAAGGCTCAGAAAAAAGGCGCCGAGGGAACTGTTTGGAAGGAAGGAAGGGGCACTGGGGGAGCCATCAAGTTCCTCCGTTTATCTCTGTCACTGACATGCAGAGCAGACCTGCCCCGCGCCATCCTAAATTGGGACAAGGGAAAGATTGCTGCACTAGCAAAATGAAATGACAAACACAGCAGATCTGGTGGCTTGCCAGATGTGCCAAGTAAACTCAGCCAATCTATATTTGAGCAAGACACAAACACGAGTCATAGAAAAACCCTTTTGCAGATGGAGGAAAGACAAAGGGCCTTGATGATTATTAGGGGAACGGCTCAGCAACTGGCCTTTTAGTGCCTTTCTTCGTTGAACAAGGTGGAATTCCCATATCTGGTCACACTGGGAGTCCTAGGAAAGGCTGGGGAGAAGATCGCATCCTCCTCAAGAAAGTACTAAGAGGTGAAATTATCCCTGAGGTTCCCCTAAATCTTAAAATAACCGGCCATAATCAATTTCCTCTGCCATTTTGGTGAAATGTACCTGAGAGGAGAGGTGTAGTACCTGGCTCCAAGCACCAAGCAGGGTTTATGTCGTGCACATGCATGATCAGGCGTACATCTGTGCCAGAAACCAGAAGTTTGCTGCTTTTCCGGGTTTTGGTGCTCCTGTATGCATGGCAGCCAGAATGGCCATGAGGTCCAGGCTGGAAGGTTTTGCATGCCATTTCCGGCATGCATGCCAGCATGCAGTGACGTAAAAGGTTAGCCATCCAGAGCTTCCTGTTCCTGTGGCAAGGGCATATATCCTATTGGGTGCTGTAGAGGTCATGTGCAAATCCTAGAAGTTTGTCTGACATAAGCTTGGTTGATCTATGCTGGGTGATGTAATGAAGAGGCTTGTGTTCTGAAAGGGTGTTAGGCAATTCCTATTATGGCTTAATGGATTTGTCCTGGTTTGGATCTTGAGTGAGGGCTAATCCTATCACCCTGGAGCTGAAGGCCTGTTGTCTTGTGGATAGGATGGCCCAGTTTTTCTGGGGCTATTAACAAAGGTGGGGGATGCTTTCCAAGAGCATATTTCTTGTTTTCTCAACCACGGAGGTATAATATTCTGCCTTTTTAACATTTCCTAGAATATTTCATTCTTCTAGGAGAGGGGTGGGTGCTAACTTTATACAATGGCTTTCCAGCCTCCACTTGAATGCTTCCAATGAAGGGGAGCCCATCCCCTCTCTGGGAAATTGGCTGCAGTGTCAACAGCTCTTACTTGTCAGGATTTTTTTCCCTACCATTAGATCAGAATCTCCATTCCTCTAACTTAAATCCATTATTTTGTGTCTTACAGTCCAAAGCAGATTTGACCTCATAATTTCAAGTCTTTGAAGTGGGCTACCATATACTCTGGCTAAGCAAGAAGCACCACCTCAGCAGATAAGAGATGGAACATTGGCCATATTAGGTTGGCAGTCAATTACTATTTCGAGATCTTTGTTACAGATAATACTAGCTGGATATCCGTGCTTCGCTACTTATGACCATTTTTCACACTTACGACCATGGTCTTGACAGACTCTCCCCATGGTCTTGACAGACTCTCATTGTCATTATCACCAACAAAGTATATCTGGAGAAATGGAGGCTGCTGCTGAGGCCCCGCCATGATACTCCCTATCCTGTGGTAGACCTTCCCCTGCACTTTGAATTTTGGCATAAAATTTCCCCATTTCACCTTTCTGGCTCCAAAAGGCATCATTTGGGAGCATCTGTGGTACTTCCGGGCAGCAGAAAGACATTCTTTTCCCTTTCACTGGTGTTACAGTAGAAGGAACAGATTCGTCTGAACTGAGGAGATCAGTGTAAGAAGTGAGCTGGGGCTGGGACACTATGCAGGAGAAATTTGGTTCACAATCCATTGGCTCAGTGGTGGTCGGTAATTGAAACACATAAGGGAATATCTCTCCTGCCACCTTGAGTCTGGAAGCAGTTCCATAGGTAGAAGGCGTAGACATTTTGGTGAGGTAGCAACATTTAGTACTATAAGGAGCCCCAGACCGTGCCTGAGTGAAGGACTAGAATGTCTGCCAGTTTGAACTGAGGTAACGGAATGTGAGGCAAGTGGCAGTTGGAACTTTTCAGGTGGGGAGCAGGAGTAGAACCTCTAACTCCTTAGCATCAGAGCGTGTTAATATACTGTATATGAATATACTGTATATGAAATACTAATGATCTGATGGTCATTTTGAAAAATCCTTTCTTAGTGAGCATGTAAAAGCCAAGAGGAACAAACGTGTCAAATTTCAAGTTTGTAGGCTTTACCGTTCTGGAGATTTCGTGATGAGTGAGCTTTTATATATATAGATGACCAAGCCATATGTCCCTTTTCTTATAGTATAACAGAACATTTGGTTTTGCTTCTAAGTAACGAATTTAGCATTTGTCTAAACTTTTCTGACATTTTTCAACTTGTTTTTCTAATCATCAAGAACATTTTAAATTTTATTTCTCTCGGTTAGCTATGTAACCCAATTTTATCTACACATTTGAAATATTCCATCCACCTCTTTATTCAAGTCATTAATACAACAATTAAAGAGGACCTAAAACTGTTTCTTGTGGCATTCCACATGACACGTCTTTCTAGTTTGATGAGAATTATAGATGAGTACTATGAATGATTTCTGAGTTAGCCATATACTGTAATTATATCTCATACCTGATATACTTGCTCTTCTGAATATCGTTAGTAAGTACTTTCTTAAAGCCAATTTGTGTGTGTTTGTGTTCCAGTATAACTCTGGAACGCCTCAAGCAATTTCAACCAAACTTGGTACACAAATGACTTACTCTCTGGAAAAAAAATACTATGGGGGTAAGACACCCTAACACTCCTCAGTGTGTTTGTGTGTATTCCAGCATAACTCTGGAATGCCTGAGCCGCTGAAATTAAAAGGAATGAATTATATCTATAGTACTTTTGACAGTCATAGCGTGCCTTTTGAATTCAAGTTCTGTTAAGATATAGTCTGTTGTGCCTTAAAATGGCTTCTACTGTACAGCACAGTGGAGTTGCCATAGTAACAGCTTCACAGTACTCTACAAGGGGGCTCCCTCTGGTAAGGGGGGTTGATTCTTAAAAAAAACAACCAGGCATCACCAGATTATCAGCTAGTTTATTATAAAAATAAAGTTGAGATAAAAAAATCTTTTGAAAAATTAAGATGTATCATGCATTTCCACAATCTACTAATATAAGCACTTGATCAAATAATGAATAATTTCTGGTCTGGCAAGTCTTCTTCTTAGGAAAGCCATGCTGACTTAGTACTTATCACATCATTTTCATATCATTCACAGACTGATTTTCAAATAATTATGGCTTTCTGTTTTACAGGAGTATCTGTTTATATTTATGTAGCTGTAGAACAGGAATGGTCAGTTTCTAATAGTTTAGAGGTTGCAACTCAGCATCTTAACTTTTACACAGGCAACTGCAAATGAAATCAATGATATTACGATGGTAAACAAAATTATCTCCCAAATGCCTTTTCCCCCATTCTACCTATTTTTTTATAGAAAAGGTCAAACATTTATTACAGCTGAGCTTCTCAGTCTTAGTCAAGCATTTTAATGTCTACTATTTTCCCCATCATCTGGTAGTCAACAAAATATTGCATTTGATGCAAGTAACTCAGTTTACCTGTTAAAATAGAAAGCTGATGATATGCCTTCTGTTAAGTAGTTTTAAGGACTGTGAAGCCCATATCATCTTACATCATTTTAAACAGACAGCAGGTATAGCTTACCTCTTAGTTTCGTATCAGATGATGCTTAAAACATATATTAGAGAAAAATGAAGACAGCCAGGATTCAACTTAAGTTAAAATTCCCCCCCCTCTAACATTTCTCAAATTCTTCCCCCATATGATGTTTATATATACTAGTCTAGATGTAATAAGGCAAACCAGAAATATAGAAATATTTTCTATACATTAAATATAAATTTATAAATTTATATAAATACATTCCAAACTCAGAACCAGACCAGAGCCCAAAATGCTACTTCCCACAAAAACATCCACACATGACAAGATCTCGAACTCGGAACCAGACTAGGCCCCAAAATACTACTCCCCACACAAACATCAACACATAATAGGACCTTGAACTCGGAACCAGACCAGGGCCCAAAATGCTACTTCCCACACAAACATCAACCCCATTAACCAATTAGCAACACAGCCAACCAATCAGCTTGCCCCAGCTAGGCCAGCTATTCAAAAAACTCCATTAACCAATCAATATGTAGCAACACAGCCAACCAATCAGCTTGCAACAGCTAGGCCTGCAATTCAAAAAACACCCCCCACACCAGTATTTATAGAGAAACAGCAGTTAAAATCCACACTTTGCTCACATAAGAACAAAGCCAAAGCCTGAAGATGATGAGTGAGATCTCATCGAAATGTTGCCTAAATACTTCCAATCTTACACGGGAAAAGACCTGAACATACCAAAACCTGCATAAATAGTAGTTTAATATATCTGAGCGTACTAGGGAAGATGGTGACAATGTAACCTGCTTGCCAGATGTTGATTGTTAACATCTCTCTCTCTCTCTCTCTCTCTCTCTCTCTCTCTCTCTCTCTCTCTCTCTCTCTCTCCCCCTCCTCCCAATATAGATAAATCAATATAGACAGAGATATAAGATTTAGGCTAGATTTAGTCTGGACAGCCTTCCAATAGAATTGATAGAGCTTTCAGCAATCTTAAGAGATTTAACAGAGTTGGAAGGGACCTTGTAGATAATCTAGTCCAACCCTCCTGCCAAAGCAGGAGACCCTACACCATTTCTGGCAAATGGCAGTCCAATCTCTTCTTGAAAATCTCAAGTGATGAAGCTCCCACAACTTTTGAAGGCAACTTCTGTTCCATTGTTTGATTGTTCTCACTGTCAGAGAATGTCTCCTTATTTCCAGGTTGAATCTCTCCTTGTTCAGTTTCCATCCATTATTCCTTCTCTGGCCTTCAGATGCTTTGGAAAATAGCTTGACCCCTTCCTCTCTGTGGCAGCCCCTCAAATATTGGAACACTTCTATCATGTCTCCCCTGGTCCTTCTCTTCACTAGACTTGCTATATCCAGTTCCTGTAACCTCTGTTTTAGTCTCCAGTCCCCTAATCATTCTGGTTGCTCTTCTCTGTACTTTTTTCTAGAGTCTCAACATCTTTTTTATAATATGCTGACCAGAACTGGATGCAGTGCTCTTAGTAAAATTTGGTATAGAGTAGTCCTATTTCTTATAAAGTTGGCTCAGAAGCGGGAGGAAAATGTGATTTCTCTCACCTGCACATATCTTCAGAGAAGTGATTACTATACTGCCTTGTAAGGTTTCTGTTTAGCCAGGCAGCTATTGGTAAAACCATAGCTACATAAGAATTGCCTTCAGAAGTTGCGTGAGCTTCATCACTGGAGGCTTTGAAGAAAAGACTGGGCTGGCATCTGTGAGAAATGGTGCAGGGTTTCCTGCTTGGGCTGTGGGCTGGACTAGAAGCTCTACAAGGTCCCTTCCAACTCTGTTAATCTGTTAAAGAATAGAAAAGTATAATTCTTTATAGTAAAGCATGAGAAGCCATTCTTTCTATATGCTCAAATAATGGGCTAAATTTAGGGGCACAATTGCCTAGAGACTGACTAGACTTTATCCTTGAGGGCCTTGCTTCATCCTAGGTTTGGGTTGTGATGGGCGATGTAAGCAAATCCAGAAATATTGAGGCCGGTATTTGCATACAGAGATGCTCCAGGCATGAAATGAGGCCTAGTGAGCCTTGACAAATAGTAAGTCCTCCTGGACTACCGATAATCTAAGCCAATATGACCTATTACCCTTTCTTTCCATCAAGCACCTTGCAACGTTCAATATCTTTAAATTATTGGTAGCCAACCTTTGCTTACATGTAGCCAAGCATCTTCCTTGGAATCCCTAAAAAATGGGCAGAATGGAAGAAGGTTGCTCTGCTTTCTCTCAATTTGTGTGTGTGTGTGTGTGTGTGTCATATGTGAGAGGTTGCACGTTTAAATATCCATGTATGAAAATGTGGTTGAGATGCTCATTAGAAGCATGCCACATTTTGCTACCATATAACCACATAGGGCTCTGCACAATAAAGTCCTATTCTTTCTTTCTTTCTTTCTTTCTTTCTTTCTTTCTTTCTTTCTTTCTTTCTTTCTTTCTTTCTTTCTTTCTTTCTTTCTTTCTTTCTTCCTTCCTTCCTTCCTTCCTTCCTTCCTTCCTTCCTTCCTTCCTTTCTTTCTTTCTTTCTTTTCTGTGAGAATCAGGATCGTGGCAAGACATTACATCTGGCAAAAGTACTTCTCCAGCATCATTTGATCCAGGGGAGGAGGAAGTGGTGTCGATGGCTTATATATTATACAATATTCTGCCACGGCTTTTTAATGTGGCCTTACACAATCATCTCCTTGTGCAGTGGACCTCAACTTCTTTGCCAGGGCAGAAATCCAGGCAGCTTCTTGCATCCTACAGTAGACCGGCTCTTGTCAGCCACTTGCCCTCCTTTTCTTCCTGCAGATGTGGGCTCAGTAGAGAGAGAACATTAACTACACCTCTTTATTATTGAGTATAAATTTATTAGAGGCAGCTTTCCCTCTCCCACCTTCTCCTCACCTTCTCAGAAAAGTAAACATTTAATTTTTTTAGTTGTTGTTAATAGATTTAATGTTCATTTGTTGGCCGCCTAGGGGCAGGAGCGTGTGACATTTCAAATAATTGTTGTTTTGAGGGTATTCTCTGGAGAAAAATGCTGCAAAAGTGTGGAGAAGATTTAAGTAAATTACTGTGTCAGCTTCTATTTATTCCCTACATGATTGCCAGAGGCAGGCCTGTGAGAGAACCATTAGAGGGCTGGCCATAAAAGAGGGAGGCAGAATTTCAAAAGCCAAAATGCCATTATAGGAAAGTTAGTGTGTAACATGTTAAATTATTCCCCAAAGTGGTAGAAAAGGGGGGGAGGAAATCAGAAGCAAGCAGGAACAGTGGAATTCAAGAAAGTCTGTACGTGTGAGAGAGGAAGATTCTCTATGTCACTGAGAGAAATAGAGCTAATCCCAGGTAATATTTGATACTGCTGGTGTATTTACAAAATGTCCTCTTGTTATTAGTACACGCTTGTTTTTACTGGGGAAATTTGTAGTGCCATGAAGAAATCTCCTGATTTCTAGGTACAAGCCAGGACCCATAACCAGTGGTGGGATTCTACCGGTTTGGACCGGTTTAGGCGAACCGTTTCAGCCATGAGCGAACCGGTTCACCCCCAATTTTGAAATGGTCCCACCCACCTCCACCCACCCCTGTGTTATACTCACCTATATTTCCGTTTTGGAAGCCCAGCTGATCGGCGCACCTCAGCTGTTGGATTGCCGCACCTCAGCTGTTTTCCTTGCTGGCAGCAATGCAGAAGGTGAGTTTTCTTTAAACTGTGCACGCACGCACAATGCGCAAATTGTGCGCTTAGCGAACCAGTTGTGAAACTGGTAGGATCCCACCACTGCCCATAACTATGTGCTGGTTCTCACTCTATGGGGCCCCGTCTAGGCCATGTGACAGTATCTGCCAAAAGCTGATAATAATTATAATAATAACTATATATATATATATATATATATATTTGTTTTCTGAGGTTTTTGCGGGTGTTTGTATGTAGGTCTTTGGTTATTCGGGTTTTCTCTGAAAATTTTTTTCTTTTCGTGCTGAAGCCTGAAGATGACGAATGAGACTTCGTCGAAACGTCGCCAAGACACTTCCAATTTTACATGGGAGAAAACCCGAATAACCAAAGACCTATATATATATATATATATAATTATTATTATATATTATTATGTATTATTATGTATTATTATTATGTATTATTCTTCCTATATATATATATATATGCTTATACCTCCTTATATTTACTCATATATGTGTTTATATACTATATAATCTTTTTTGTATGATACCTACATATATTGTTGTGACAAAATAAATAAATAAATAAATAAATAATGAATGAATGGCCTTAACAGGGCACCAATGGGGGCTTGTCACATAGGACAGCCCAAAAACTAAAGTTGAGAGGCTTACCCAATGTAGCAATTTTATCCATCTCATTAATATACCACCATTTTTTCCACTTACCAGTGCTGTTGAACTGGAATAATAATAATAATAAACCCCTCAGTGATAGATTCTGTTGCGAGCAAATAGATCGATGGTTATGAATGCTGCAGGGAAAATCCTGTCCTAGAGGGAAAAATTTATAATGAGACACACCCAAGAACAGCATTTAAAAAAAAACAAAACAATATGAGAAGGTCTTTTCCAGCTTTCTTGAGTTTTAAACAGAATCCAAGCACAGGTTTCTTTCAGCATGACCATATTCAGACCACTGGAGAAATAGGATCCTACAAATGGATCCCTCATTTAATGCAGGTCATCAGACTGGAAAAAGGTTAAGGACCAAGCAGGGGCCATTTCTAGATTTGTCCATCCAGAACATTTCCAGAATTTTATTAGCTCCTTTCCAGAAGTGAAATCTAGCAGGTTCTGACAGGTTCTGGAGAACTGGTAGCAGAAATTTTCAGCAGTTTGGAGAACCGGTAGCAGAAATTTTGAGTAGTTCAGAGAACCAGCAAATTCCTCCTCTGGCTGGTTTCAGAGTGGGGTGAGAATGGAGATTTTGAAATATCCTTCCCCCAGGAGTGGGGTGGGAATGGGGATTTTGCAGTATCCTTCCCCTGGAGTGGGGTGGGAATGGGGATTTTGCAGTATCCTTCCCCTGGAGTGGGGTGGGAATGGGGATTTTGCAGTATCTTTCCCCTGCCATGCCCATCAAGCCACGCCCACAGAACCGGTAGTAAAAAAACTTGGATTTCACCACTGCTCCTTTCTCTACAGTTCCACTCCCTGCAATCAACATTCACTATCAGATCCAGAGGTGGGTTTCACATAATTTTACCACCGGTTCGCCGTGCACCGAAAATGTGACCACACACGGTTGCTTTGCTCGTGTGCATGCCTTCCGCACATGCACACGGCCTTCAGCGAATGTGCTTTGCTCATGTGTGTGGCTTGAATGCATGCTCTCACGGCTTAGAAAACATGGCTAAATAGGACAGCACGGCAGCAGGGCAGGTGGGTGGGCCCACCTGCAGGTTGTCACTAGCAGTTTGCGAGAACCGGTCTGAATCGGCTGAATACCACCACTGATCAGATCCCACCACACTCCCTCAAAGTGCTTGAAACAGCTATTGTCTTTCCATAATAGTTGAAACACTGATGAGTCGCACAGGACAAGCCAATATTCTAGTGCCAGAAGAAGTACCCGCTTAGGTCTTTCTGTCCATGCATTGCTCCAAGCAGTTCTTGCCCATCATAAACACCAACTGATGGTTCCCAGCACTTCCAGAAATGGGAAATAAAAATAATCTGCAATTGCTCATTTGCATATTCACTGTTATAGTCAGTGAAAATTTAAAGATGACAAAAAAATGGGGGGGGGGAACCCCAAACCAATCAATGATGTTTTTTGTCTTTTATTATTCCCCTGTAGAACGCCCTTATGTCTTGCCTGTTTCATTTATTCCACTGCACAATAAACATGAGAGTCAGCTTCTTATACTTCCCATTTCCCAATGTCTTACAGTTCTGTTTTAATAACTATGTTCATCAAACTATACAGGAAGCCCACAGGCTTTCAGTCTTCTTTTCTCAGATGAAAATGGTATCATTGATATGCTGTAGTCAACCCGATACGCTCTTGAAATCGTGCTATAGACTGACTTTTTTCCAGTCAACAAAATTGTAGTCACCATTGTTATCCATTAAAAAATACCTTCATTTAAAGCTAACCAACATCAATATTTTGAGGAATCCAGAGCCTTCCATCTGGGGGAGGGGGAAAGAGATGATGAAGAATGAGGAAAGTAGAGTTTGAAAATAGTTAAAGGGGATTTAACAAAACAGATCATCATAGATCATTAGGAGAGAGAAACAATGGACATTTTTTTCCTATTTCTGTCTTGTTATTTTCATGGTTTCTTCTCAATCACAATTCAAATTAATATTCTGTTCAGTGGTGGTTTTCACATATTCTTACCACTGGTTTGCTCCACACGTGCATGCTCGCTCCACACATGCCTTCCACACATGCGCTCGGCCTTCTGCGCATGCACTTTGCTTGTGTGCGTGCCTTCCACGCATGGACCCGGCCTAAAAAAATGTGACTAAATAGGACGGAATTACGCCAGGACTGGTGGGCAGGTCACCTGCAGTCGCCACTACCAGTTCGCCCGAACCGGTCCAAACTGGATGAATACCACCTCCGATTCTATTCACATTTGTATTCCAGCACTGTGTTCAATTCTTCATTTTTATGCCTTTCCTTCTTGTGCTCTATTTAGCCTGCCTATGGGTCAGTATCTTGTCTCCTTCTCTTATTTTAACATATTTATGGCAAGCAAACAAGCTATGCCCCCCACAAACCTGAGTCATCTGAGATCTAGTTTTATTTCTGTAAAAGCATCACTCTTCATTTGCTTCCACATTGCTTCATTTGTCCCCAATCCCTTTTCCGATGCAAGACCGATTATGGAACAAACACAGGTTTAAGTATGTTATTTCCAGCTTTGAGGAACCAGGAGATCTCTTTGCTCTAGATCAGTGATGGCTAACCTTTTTGCCATTGCGTGCCAAAAGCAGGGGGACCACGGGAGGGGGGGGTTGTGCATGTGCGCGCCCACAACCATAATTCTATGCATCCCACCTCTGTGCATGCGTGCCCCCCCCGCACTCCCCCCACTTTTGGCATGTGATGGCATGGTGGGCCCAGTAGGCCCATTTTTTGGTCTCCCCAGGCTCCAGAACCTCTCTAGGAGCCTGGGGAGGGCGAAAACGGCCTTCCCCCCGAAGGCCCTCTAGAGGCCAAAAATGCCCCATTTGCCGAGGCAACGGGCCATTTCCAACCTCCAGAGGGCCTTTGGGGAGGGGAGGCCATTTTTGCTCTCCCCAGGCTCCTAGGGAAGCTCTGGAGAACAAAAAACGGGCCTTCCCCACCCCCTCAGGCCCTCCGGAGGCAGGAAACAGCCTATTTCCCTACTTCCAGGTGGCCCAGAAGGCCCAAAAATCAGATGGCAGGCACACACATGCGTGCCGGAGCTGAGCTTGCGTGCCCACCAATATGGCTCCACGTGCCACCTGTCGCATGCGTGCCATAGGTTCGCCATCTTGGCTCTAAATTGTCCTCTTGTGAAGCATGCCATACGCATGGACAACAATACATAATAAGGAAAAGAGTGAGGTTTAAAAAAACAACCCAGTTCAAATGAATCTCAAAGACATAGGTGAATCATTGCTTGTTTTCAACCTCCTCAATATTTCTTTACTAATAGACTTCAGGTTTAATTGAAGGATCTTCTTTGGATTCTCTCTTTAACCCCACTGCTCAGAGCTTCACAAAAGCCAACCCATTAAGGGTCTTCATTAGTTTGAACACCAGCCAACCAACCAACCGTCAAAGGTCAAACACAGTCACCTGTCACAACATGGCAGTAAAACTCCTAATTGTATGGGAACAAATGAGATAAAGAGAACGTACTATTATACTATCTGATTTATTTTGTTTCCAAAGAATAATTCCTGTCTAATTTATTTCTGAAGCTAACCATGGTTATGTGCTGTATACGTTATAAAGCAAAAATACCCATAAGGACATATGCACAGTGTTCAGCCATGTGGCTAGATGCATATCATTGGGAGTTTTGCAAATCTTTCGGCAATATACCTGGGAATGCTTTCCCAAAATTCTTTTCCCACTATTCCACACTTTCATGTCACAAAAAAATTAGCACAGGAAAGGAAAAAAAAAAAGGGCATTATTTGCCAAATGTATGCTCTCTTGGTCGAACCGTGAATGCTGCCTTTCTTTAGACCCCCAGTCTCTGCAGCCAAGGGCAGACTTTCGGTGAACAAGAGATTATATATTTCAAAGCAAGTTTTCCAAGATGATCATATAAGTTAGTTGAAGGATTTGTTTCATTTTTTTTGCATGTATTATGAAAAATGGCCCCTGTGCCCTCTAGTGGAGAAAGTGAGAAAGTTTCACAGCTTTGCAAACAATGCTATCAATTGGAGGTTAAAGGGCAAACGACATAAGAATAACAACAGGGAACCAGTTTTAGTCCATTTAAAATACATAAACTACTTTATTATTATCTAACAATATGCAAACCGAATGAAAATAATATTGTTCTCGGGATATGTTTATTGTAGGCCTTAAAATCAGCTAGTTTGTTGGCTTTCAGTAATAGATCTTTAATAGAATCCAGCAAAGGAAAAATAAGATTATGTTTACAATGCAATAGATACATTTCTTATCTCTGAAATGCATGCACCAGAAACTTTTTCTAGCTCTCAGATTCCACATCAATGTCCACATTATTCTGAGCATTGCCAGTTTTCCTTTGGAAGAGTTATTGTGGGCAAAACTGTACAGTATTTTTCAGTTGTTGTAATACTAGATCCGGAAATAATCAATTTGCTATTAGCCAACATGTAACATGAATATCTGTCTATTTGTGTATCGGGGGGAGGTGGGGAGGTACTCAAAACAATTATTTTCTGGTATTTAAAACCATGTTAGACTTAGGATATCAAAGGGAAATGAATCAACTTAATAATGCTATCAATGACCACACTTTCATTTTTTATTCCTTCTTCATTAGGAAGTCAGAGAAACAAAACATATTCCTTCAAGGACATTTCCATGAAGAGCTGTCTTACTTTCATATTGCTAGTATGGAAAGGAGGACTATTTCAGTCCTTCATATTGTTATTTGTGCAAAGAACAGAAAATCAAAGTTCGTATTCAGCCGGTTCGGACCGGTTTGTACGAACCGCTAATAGAAAGGGGGTAGGGGGTAGGGGGATGGGTCCACCCACGATTTCTGCTACTGGTTCGCCCAAACTGGTCCAAACTAGCTGAATACCACCTCTGGATGGATGGGGCTTTAGAAGCAAAGAAAAAAAGGAAGAAGGATTACAGGTAGGCCCCACCTGATCAAGATAATTCTTCTAAATTGTAAATTGCTATTCTTCAGTTGCCCAAATAGCCTTCTAACACTTGCAAACAGGTAGCCTAAATCCTTCTTACAATCATGAGAAGCATTTCATCTTCTTGATCATGAAGAAATCTTTAAAATATACTGATTATCTGTACCCCTTAAAATAAATATTTTCCCATCTGGTTGCATTTATCCTATAGTCAATTACCTCCATGTAAATGTTGTTCGTTTTGAGTTTCATTATCTCTTTTTGGGATTATTTTAACCCACAACTCTGTTTATTGACATGCTTTTCAAATCCCAATTGAGAAAGTTGCCCTGATTTCTCATTCAGCGAGCATGTATATACTTCAGGTTTTAATCCTCTCTTTCTGGCAATTTATGTTACATGTTAATATATCTCCTCTCTTCTGCAAACTTCATTCACAAATCTAGATTGAAAAAATTACTATGTCTATTTCTAAGTAGATAAGCAGAGTCATAAATCATGTTTGACCTGAAAGGAAATATCTTTATAATTATCTTTTCTTCTTTTGCATAGTTCAGCTGTGGATTTTTGTGAAATAATATATTTGATCAGGTAAACCATCTTCTGTGGGCAAGTGTGGCAAAAATTACACGCAAATACACACCACTACACACACACACACACACACACACATTTTATAAAAAGTTCAATGAGAAAAGAAAATCTACTTTTACAGCTCAGCTGAACTCAATGGCGTCTACCTCTTCCCTCCAATCCCTACATGGCAGTGGTGGGTTTCAATTTTTTTACTACCGGTTCTGTGGGTGTGGCTTGGTGGGCATGGCATTGTTTGGTGGGCGTGGCTTGGGAAGGATACTGTAAAATCTCCATTCTCTCCCCAATCCAGGGGAAAGTTACTGCAAAATCCCCATTTCCTCCCGATCAGCTGGGACTTGGGAGACGGAGAATAGATAGGAGTGGAGCCAGTCAGAATTGTTACTACCGGTTCCCCGAACTACTCAAAATTTCTGCTACCATTTCTCCAGAACTGGTCAGAACCTGCTGAATCCCACCTCTGCTATACGGGCCAAAAAACATCCTCATTTTTTGCCAGGCACAGATGCATGATTAAAAAAAGTCCACAATGTCTCTAATGAACTGTAGATATAGGTAGTCCTCGACTTACGACTGCAATTGAGCCCAAAATTTCTGTTGTTAAGTGAGACATTTGCTTGTCAAAAGGTTGCAAAAAGGTGATTACATGATCTTGGGACCCAGCAATGGTCATAAGTATGAACCAGTTGCCAAGCATGTGAATTTTGAACAGATAATCCTGGGGATGCTACGAAGGTTGAAACTATGACCATTCAAAATTATAATGGCACTGAAAAAAGTGACTTATGACCATTTCTCATAGTTACAACCTTTGCAGCATTCCCCTAATCATTCCCTTAATAACCACATGATTCACTTACCAACTGTGGTGTCTCTTTTTACAACTGTGATAAAAATAATTATCAATTTAAGCAAGGGGTGCAAACTAATGTTGTAATAATATATTAATCAGTATTCACATAGAGGGGATAATACGTGTATAATGTCTTTTTTGATGCACCTTTTTAATGCTTTGATTGTTTTATGCTTTGTGGGGTTTTTTTCTTTTTGTCCTTTTGGATATATACATATTTTTTTAGTTTGATATGGTCCATGAGGTCACATGGTCACTTGCTTATTTTCAGCAATAGCACTTAGACTTATATACCGCTTTGCAGTGCTTTACAGCCCTCTCTAAGCGGTTTACAGTCAGCATGTCGACCCCAACAATCTGGGTCCTCATTTTATTGACCTCAGAAGGATGGAAGGCTGAGTCAGCCTTAAGCCTGGTGAGATAGATAGGTAGATAGATAGATAGATCAATAGCAATAGCACTTAGACTTATATACTGCTTCACAGTGCTTTTACAGCCCTCTCTAAGCGATTTGTAGTCAGCATGTTGCCCCCAACAATCTGGGTCCTCATTTTGCTGACTTCAGAAGGATGGAAGGCTGAGTCAACCTTGAGGCTGGTGAGATAGATAGATAGATAGATAGATAGATAGATAGATAGATAGAGAGAGAGAGAGAGAGAGAGAGAGAGAGACAGACAGAGCAATAGCAATAGCAATAGCACTTAGACTTATATACCACTTCACAGTGCTTTTACAGCCGTCTCTAAGTGGCTTACAGAGTCAGCCTCTTCCCCCTCCTAACAATCTGGGTCCTCATTTTACTGACCTCAGAAGGATGGAAGGCTGAGTCAGCTTTAAGCCTGGTGAGATAGATAGGTAAGTAGGTAGATAGATAGATCAATAGCAATAGCACTTAGACTTATATACTGCTTCACAGTGCTTTTACAGCCCTCTCTAAGCGGTTTACAGTCAGCATGTTGCCCCCAACAATCTGGGTCCTCATTTTGCTGACTTCAGAAGGATGGAAGGCTGAGTCAACCTTGAGGCTGATAAGATAGATAGATAGATAGATAGATAGATAGATAGATAGATAGATAGATAGATAGATAGATAGATAGATAGATAGATAGGGCAATAGCAATAGCACTTAGACTTATATACCACTTCACAGTTCTTTTATAGCCCTCTCTAAGTGGTTTACAGAGTCAGCCTCTTGCCCCCAACAATTTGGGTCCTCATTTTATCCACCTCAGAAGGATGGAAGGATGGGTCAACTTTGAGCCTGGTGAGATGCGAACTGTCAAATTGCAGTCAGCTGGCAGTCAGCAGAAGTAGCTTGCAATACTGCATTCTAACCACTGTGCCACCATGGCTCATAAAATCCTACACCCAATTGTGGTTATTAAGTAAGGACTAGCTGTGATAACTATGATAGTAGACTGCAAGAAATATCTAGTCAATGCCACTTCTCAAAGTCCCTTCTGGAAGAACAAGAACTCACTTATTTCTACACCACACCTCAAGGAAATATGACTGATGCCAAAGGCCCTACACTATCAATGTCCTTGATGCCATAGAATATTTCTTTAGGCATATGATGTAAAATGTGGGTAGTATGAAAATGTCGAACTATCAGACCACTGAATAAAGATCCACTTGAAGATATACATTTGACCAATATATAAAATAAAATTTAATATTGTTTTTAATGATTGTTTTATAGATGTGTTATTTTTATTTGATCATTGTACACCAGTCATTTTTGTAAGATGGGTAGTCATATCCATTTGATAAATAAATAAAAAAAGATGTGATATGAGGTAACAATATGTTGGCATCTTTGGCAACCGACCACTTTCCCTAATATTTTTTCATTATGGTTGCCCAGAAAAGGAGAAACACTCTGACCAGTAAAAACCAGAATGGGGCTACTGAAACTCTAGATCAGTGGTAGTCAACCTGGTTCCTACTGCTCACTAGTGGGCATTCCAGCTTTCATGATGGGTGGTAGGGGTTTTGTCCGATACTGAAGCACTTTCCTTTTTTTAAATTTAATTGACTTTAAAAAAAAAATCATAGCATTATTTAAAAACATTTTCATTAGGTTTTCATAAAATTCCCCATGACAAATTAAATTTCTGCAAATATACTATTTGTATCGCCCGCGCATAAGTTTAGTTCACGTTACGTAAGTGAAACTAATGGCACTATAGTGCGACTGCAAACAAAAGACCCTCGTCTCAGAATAGCTCGCGCATCTCCTCGCACACCACCCAGCTGTAACAGACAAGCAGAGCTGGTAGCTGGCACCCCCCCAAAACCCAATCCACAATGCATGAGAGGCATGAGCAGATGACGATACACGGCGCATTACTGTGGAACTGGTGGGCGGTTAGAAAAGTTTACTACTAACAGAGATACAAAAGTGGGTGGTAGGTATAAAAAGGTTGACTACCCCTTCTCTAGCTCAAGGGTCGACAACCTTAAACATTCAAAGAGCCACAAAGGTCCTAACCGGAAGCCCCCATTAATTTCTGGACCCAACCGGAAGTCCAGCTCCCCCATCATAGTCTCCTCCTAGCACAGCATCTTTTTTCCTCTGCCAACTGAAAGTCGGTTCCCCCACTATAGAGTTTCCTCCTAGCACAACATCCATTTTCCCCTGCCGACCAGAAGTCCAGTTCCCCCCACTATAGAGTCTCCTCCTAGTGCGGAATCCTTTTTCCTCTATCTGTCTTAACCAAAAGCCGTATCAATTGTGGAGCCGACCAGCAACAGGGAACTGCAGCAGTGGGATGAAAGAGCCACATGTGGCTCCAGAGCCGCAGGTAGCTGACCCCTGCTCTAGATATTGTGGAGCAGGGAGGTAGAATGAAGCAGAGATTCTTATAAATCAAGCAACTCCACAAGCTTTATGAAGATGCTGCCTTGCTAAAGAAACATAAGAAGTCAGAGTCTGCTATCAGTTAACAATGTGAAGAGACAAATCCAGAGCCAGTTCTGAACTGCTGGATGATTCTCACGTAGAGATGCTCTATAATTTTTTCAAGACTAATTAACACCTGTTCCTGTGATTTTCCTCCATAATACGGGGGGGAGGCAGGGAGGAAGCCCAAACTTGAATGAGCTTTCATCATGTCCTGTTGCTCCAACATGGCTGCCAGGATTGGCCTAGAACAGGGGTGTCAAACTGAATTTCATTGAGGGCCGCATCAGGGTTGCGTTCGATGGGGCCGGGATGGGCGTGACCAGGGTGGGCATGGCCAGCTCGATGTCACTCGTGACCAGGCGCCTGCGTTGGCCTGAGCGCTCTGCCAGCAAAAACAGACTCCTGAGCTCCGTTTCCAGCTGCGATGGCCTCCTGCAAGCCTCTGCCTGAGAAAACAGAGCCTGGGAAGGCTGCATGTGGCCCTTCGAAGCTTCGTTTTTGCACTTCAATGGCCTCCGTTTTTGCTGGCAGAGGCAGTGAGAGCTGTTCCTTTGCTGTTTCCAGACTAGCCCTGTGGACCAGATCTATGCATCCTGTGGGCCGGATCTGGCCTCAGGCCTTGAGTTTGACAGCCCTGGACTAGAATAATCCAAAATTCTGCCTTAACACACTGTCATCCTTCCGTTGGCAAGCAAGCCAATATGTTCCTTTGAAGGGCATTGTCTAAATCAGTAGTTCTCAATCTCAACATCTTAAAGATATGTGGACTTCAACTCCTAGTATTCCCTAGCCAACTTGCTGGCTGAAAAATTCTAGGAAGTGAGGTTCATATATCTTAAAGTTGCCGAAGTTGAGCAAACACTGGTATAGCCAATGGATTTAGGCATGGCCCGATTTCCACGGTAAGTGGGAGGGGCAGATATGGCGGAAGGGGGGGATCATATCGTTCTGGGGCGCCCGATGTTTTTCAGCGGTCGCCGCGATCCTAAATCCTTTCCCGTTCCCCGGATGGTCAAGACCCCCAGAGCCTGGGCCTGCGGCTAATGCTATGCAACGCACGGTCCGTAGTTAATAAGGCCCCCCTAATATATGACCTTATCCAGGGGGGCGCTGCGGACCTTATAGGCGTTACGGAAACCTGGCTGGGCACGGAAGGGGGTGTGCCCCTTGTGGAGATGTGCCCGCCGGGTTTCCGTGCATTCCATCAGCCGAGGGCTCAGGGTAGGGGTGGGGGTGGCGGTTGTGATTAGAGAGAGTCTAGAGCCGAGGAGACCACTGTACCTCAGATTGCGGGGTGCGAATCCCTCTTTGTGAGATGGGGTCATAGGTGCCAGATGGGTTTGCTGATCACGTACCTGGCTCCTTGCTGCGTGACAGCTGCCCTGCCCGAGCTCCTGGAGGTGCTGGCCGGGGTGGCAGTTGAGACCCCCAGACTTTTAGTCATGGGGGACTTTAACTTGCCATCGTCCGGCTCGTCATCGACGGCAGCTCGGGAGTTCATGGCTTCCATGACGGCCTTGGACCTGACCCAAGTAGTTGATGGCCCTACTCACATTGGGGGTGGCACTCTGGACCTGATTTTTGTCTCTGGTCAGTGGTTGAGAGATCTGGACTTAAAGGAAATAGTCACTGAACCTTTGTCATGGTCAGATCACTCTCTCCTTCGCCTGGACTTTCTGACCGCCATTCACCACCGCGGGGAGACGGCCGTCGTTGGTTCCGTCCCAGGCGCCTGATGGACCGGAGGGTTCGGACGGAGCTTGGGCCATTTCCTGAGGGTCTGGCTCACGGCCCGGCTGAGGAACTGGTTGCGGCCTGGGACCGGGCCGCGGCGGGGGCCTTAGACCGGGTCGTGCCTTTGCGGCCTCTGACCCGGCGCAGGTCCCAACCGGCTCCTTGGTTCTCCGAGGAGCTGAGAGGGATGAAGCGCGGAGAAGGCGCCTAGAGAGTTCCTGGAGGTCAGCCGTTCAGAAGCTGATCGGACACTAGTGAAGTCCTATACTAGGGCTTACCTAGTGGCATTGAGGAAGCGAGGCGTAGCTCGCCTCCTCCCTCATTGCATCGGCAGATAACCGCCCAGCCGCCCTGTTTGGTGACCGCTCCCTCCTACACCAGGGGAGGCGGGATGACCCGATGCAGGGGCGTGCTGAGAGTTTAACGGTTATCTATACGATAAAATCGTTCAACCGGGATGGTTTGGACCAAGATTGCGGTGATCTGGTGAGACGGCTGAGGTGGTCTTGGTGACATTTTATGGGATGAGTTTGACCCTGTCGCTCCGAGGACATGGACAGGTTGTTGGGAGGCTGAATGCCACCACGTGTTTACTGGACCCGTGCCTCCTGGTTGGTGCTGGCCACGCAGGAGGTGACACGAGGCTGGCTCAGGCGATTCTGGCGCTTCCTTGGTGGAGGTGTCTTTCCGGCCGCCTTGAAAGAGGCGGTGGTGAGGCCCTCCTCAAGAAGCCTTCCTGGACCCGGCTGTTTTAGGTAATTATCGTCGGTCTCCAACCTTCGCCAGCGAAGGTTGTAGAAATATGGTGGCATATCAGTTTCCTTGCACCTGGATGAAACTGTCTATCTAGACCCGTTCCAGTCCGGTTTCCGGCCCGGTTACAGCACGGAGACGGCTTTGGTCGCGTTGGTGGATGATCTCTGGAGGGCCAGGGATAGGGGTTGTTCCTCTGCCCTGGTCCTATTAGACCTCTCAGCGGCTTTTGATACCATCGACCATGGTATCCTGCTGCGCCGGTTGGAGGATTGGGAGTGGAGGCACCGTTTATCGGTGGTTCTCCTCCTATCTCTCCGACCGTCGCAGTCGGTGTTGACAGGGGCAGAGGTCGGCCCGGGCGCCTCATTTGTGGGGTGCCGCGGGATCGATCCTCTCGCCTTCTGTTCAACATCTACATGAAGCCGCTGGGTGAGATCATCAGTGGGTTCGTGTGAGGTACCAGCTGTACGCGGATGACACCCAGCTGTACTTTTCCACACCGGACCAATGAAGCTTATCAAGTGCTGTCCCGGTGTCTGGAGGCCGACGGGTCTGGATGGGGAGAAACAGGCTCAAGCTCAATCCTCCAAGACAGAGTGGCTGTGGATGCCGCATCCCGCACAGTCAGCTAAATCCGCGGCTGACCATCGGTGGCGAGTCATTGGCCCTGATGGAGAGGGTGCGCAACTTAGCGCCTCCTGGATGAACGGCTGTCTCTAGAAGATCATTTGATGGCCGTCTCCAGGAGAGCGTTCTACCAGGTTCGCCTGGTGCGCCAGTTGCGCCTTTCTGGACCGGGAGGCCCTATGCACGGTCACTCACGCCTCGTGACGCTCGCCTGGATTACTGCAATGCTCTCTACATGGGGCTTCCTTGAAGGGCATCCGGAGGCTGCAGTTAGTCCAGAATGCGGCTGCGCTGGTGATAGATGGAGCCCTCGTGGCTCCCATAACACCATCCTGCGCAGGCTGCACTGGCTACCTGTGGCCTTCCGGTGCGCTTCAAGGTTTTGGTGACCACCTTTAAAGCGCCCATGGCATAGGGCCGGGTTATCACGGGACCGCCTACTGCGACCAGATACCTCTCACCGACCCGCGCTCACAGAGGGACTCCTCAGGGTGCCGTCAGCTAGGCAGTGTCGCCTGGCACGCCCAGGAAGGGCCTTCTCTGTGGGGGCTCCCGCCCTCTGGAACGAACTCCCCCCAGGACTCCGTCAACTTCCAGATCTTCGAACCTTCCGTCGCGAGCTCAAGACACATTTATTCATCTGTGCAGGACTGGCTTAGATTTTTAAATTTAGAGGGGTTTTAAATTGATTTTAATATTTATATTTCTATTTTTAACAATTGGTATTATTAATTATTGGCATTAGAATAAGTTTTTTAATGATTATTTTAATTTGTATATTGATGTTTTTATATGCCTGTAAACCGCCCTGAGTCCTTTGGGAGATAGGGCGGTATATAAGTTTAAATAATAAATAAATAATAAAATAAATAAATACTGAGTCAGCGGTGAAATCCATTTTTTTTTAACTACCAGTTCTGTGGGTGTGGGTTGGTGGACGTGGTGTGGGTTGGTGGGCGTGGCTTGGTGGGCATGGCAGGGGAAGTATACTGCAAAATCTCCACTCCCACCCTACTCCAGGAGAAGGATATTGCAAAATCTCCATTTCCTCCCCACTCCTGGGGCCAGCCAGAGGTGGTATTTGCCAGTTCTCCGAACTACTCAAAATTTCTGCTACCAGTTCTCCAGAACCTGTCAGAACCTCCTGGATTTCACCCCTGTACTGAGTGCTAAGAAGGTGCATTAAGTTCCCATAGTTGTATTTGTAATATTGTTTTAAAAACAATATCTTTTTTCCATAATGACCTTAAAAATCTAAAGTACCTGCTCAAGTTCTCATTAGGAAAATGCAAATATGATCATCTATTATATCACAGATATGAAATTTATTATATTTAATACATTCTTTTTTTAGAGCAAGATTCACAGGTATAAAGTCACATTATGTCATAAAATTACTACATAAAACTAGATCAGCTCATAAAAGTATGCTTAGGATATAACATTGAAAAGTACAGTTTTGCCAGATATTAATTAAAGTGTACTTTTAAATGTTTTTAATTGTTTTGTAAAAGGAAAAACAATTGTGGCATCTTTTCATTCAATCTACTTAATAGAAATAGGCAAGGAAAAAGTTAACTTTCAAATCAGAAGACAGCATCAACATTGCAACCCCACCCTTCCCAAAAAAGTTCTGTATTTTGAGTAAGATGGTCTATCTAACTGTAAGTTCTATCTTGATTTTTTTACACACATATATGCATGCACACCAAGTGGATTCTTTTGATTCTTCATCTTTATCTCCAATTTTTTTTCATGGGAAGAACAATTGCCACAAGATTTCAGAAGAAATAAGAAACTGCCTAGAACCCCAATCAATCTCAAATGATGGGTGGATTCCTTAAATCATGAATAGAATAGAATAGAATAGAATAGAATAGAATAGAATAGAATAGAATAGAATAGAATTTTTTATTGGCCAAGTGTGATTGGACACACAAGGAATTTGTCTTGTGCATATGCTCTCAGTGTACATAAAAGGAAATATACCTTCATCAAGGTACAACACTTACAGCACTTAATGATAGCCATAGGGTACAAATTTAACACTTAATGATACAACACTTAATGATAGTCATAGGCTACAAATAAGCAAACAGGAAATAATATCAATATAAATCATAAGGATACAAGCAACAAAGTTATAGTCATACAGTCATAAGTGGAAGGAGATGGGTGATGGGAATGATGAGAAGATTAATAGTAATGTAGATTTAGTAAATAGTTTGACGGTGTTGAGGGAATTATTTGTTTAGCAGAGTGATGGCGTTCGGGGAAAAACTGTTCTTGTATCTAGTTGTTCGGGTGTGCAGTGCTCTAAAGCGTCATTTTGAGGGTAGGAATTGAAATAGTTTATGTCCAGGATGTGAGGGGTCTGTAGATATTTTCGCAGCCCTCTTTTTGATTTGTGCAGTATACAGGTCCTCAATGGAAGGCAGGTTGATAGCAATTGTTTTTTCTGCAGTTCTAATTATCCTCTGAAGTCTGTGTCTGTCTTGTTGGGTTGCAGAACCAAACCAGACAGTTATAGAGGTGCAGATGACAGAGTCAATAATTCCTCTGTAGAACTGGATCAGCAGCTCCTTGGGCAGTTTGAGCTTTCTGAGTTGGCTGTTTATGTGGTGGCACCTTATAATTCAGACATGTGGTTGAGAGTCAAGCTAATATTTGATAGTTAAAATCTCAAAATCCATTAATTCTTTTTAAAAGAAAAGCAACGGATGTGAATTTTACTTTTCAAGAAAACTATTCACACAGACATAATTTTTGGTATAGGGAAGTAATCCATGAAGAGTTTAACCAAACTATCTGCAGTGGATACAGTTGGGATAAATGTAAGCAAGATATTCTAAGGACATGGAAAATCAGCCTACATTTCCATTGGAATCATAATAAAGGAATAATCCGCTAGTTTTCAGAGGAGAAATGTTAACAAGGAGATGAAGTTACTGTATTTTAAACAATGAGGTGGTCACCATTGCCCCCTTTTGTGTTTCTATGCTTAATTGACAACATTGCCTAATTTATTGCAGCCAGAAGATTCCTCTGCCCCTGCAGGGTTGTTCCTTCCACGCTAAATCTGATACCTGGAGCAGGACTTACAGTATATGTTAAATGCAGAGTTTATTTTGACAGCTGCAACTTGGGCGTGCTCCTGGATGGTCGGTTGTCCTTTGAAGATCATTTGACGACCGTCTCCAGGAGAGCTTTTTATCAGGTTCGCCTGATCCGCCAGTTGCGTCCCTTCCTGGACCGAGATGCCCTATGCACAGTCACTCATGCTCTCGTTACCTCTCGTCTGGACTATTGCAATGCTCTCTACATGGGGATCCCCTTGAAGAGCACCCGGAGACTTCAGCTAGTCCAGAATGCGGCTGCGCGGGTTATTGAGGGAGCGGTTTGGAGCTCCCACACCTATGCGCAGACTGCATTGGCTACCTGTTGTTTTCCGGGTGCGCTTCAAGGTATTGGTTACCACCTTTAAAGCGCTCCATAGCTTAGGACCGGGTTACTTATGGGACCGTCTACTGCTGGCTTCTATCTCCCAGCGTCCGGTGCGTTCCCACAGAGAGGGACTCCTCAGGGTGCCGTCAGCCAAACAGTGTCGACTGGCGGCCCCCAGGGGGAGGGCCTTCTCTGTGGGGGCTCCTACCCTGTGGAACGAGCTTCCCCTCAGGCTTTGACAACTACCTGACCTTAGGACCTTTCGCCGCAAACTTAAAACCTATTTATTTCGTATGGCTGGACTGGCCTGATTTTAAATTCTAAATTTTAAATTTTAATGGAATTTTGATGGGTTTTAAATTTTTGTAATTTTATGGGGTGTAAGGTTATTTTAAATTATTGGCAAATTTGAATCAGTTTTTTAAGGGTTGTTTTAACTATGATGTATTTCTGTCTGTATTTTATTTGCCTGTTCACCGCCCTGAGTCCTTCGGGAGAAGGGCGGTATACAAATTAAAACATTATTAATATTATTATTATTATTATTATTATTATTATTATTATTATTATTATTATTATTATTATTATTATTAAAAATGTAAGAGAAAACTATTTTAGCCTAACCTTTCTCAGATTTATAGTCTCTCTATCAGTGATGGGTTTCACTTATTTTTTTCCACCGGTTCGCCGCGCGCATACTTGCTTTGTGCACGTATGCACCTTCCATGCATGCGCCCGGCCTTCTGTGCATGCTCTTTGCTCACGTGTGCACCTTCTGTGCATGTGCCCAGCCTCAAAAACGTGGCTAAATAGGACGGTATAGCACATCAGCTACTGGTTCGCCCGAACTGGTCTGAACCAGCTGAATACCATCTCTGCTCTCTATCCTGCCTCCTCTCCCCTATCTCCTGAATAATATGAAAACCTCAAAATATGCCTTTAATGTAGCATCATGATGCTCTTTTTATACCACAACTAAGATAGGATAGGAACTCAGAAGCCACAATACAGAATCTCCGACTGAAAAGAAATATCCTTGCTAACAAAAGTATATATATATATATATATATATATATATATATATATATATATATATATATATATAGGTCTTTGGTTGATCGGGTTTTCTCCGTGTAAAATTGGAAGTGTCTTGGCGGTTTCGACAAGTCTCATTCGTCATCTTCAGGCTTCAACCGTGCTTCTGGGAGCAATGTGTGATCGCAGCTGTTTCTTCCTTTTAACTGCTAGTGGGGTTTGAACTGATTGGGTGGGAGCTTGGCTGTGCTCTGATTGGATGGGGTTTTTGTGCTCTGATTGGCTGGGGTGTGTCCTGTGTTGGTGGGGGCTTGGTTGTGCTCAGTCTAGTCTGTGTTGCAGGGGGATTTGAGCTGGTGAGCTGCATAGCTGTTGTTTGTCTTTGTGGTGGTGCTACATCTTCATAGTGGGTGTCAGTCTGCTGCATGTATGGATTGGAGGGGTTTGAAATGGCTAATGTTGCAGCTGCGGTCTGGCTTCTGGTCCTTGGTGGCTTCATGATCAGTGTGGGTTTGGGTCTGCTTTCTGGGTGGATGTGCGGTGGTGGCATCCTGTGTGGACCTCGTGAGTGTGGGTCTGGTGTCATTCCTCGTGTTAGGACTCGTTTGTCAATAAGGGCGGGTTTCAAATGGCTGGTAGGCGGAGGTATCATCTCATTTGTTCATGCTGTGTGGGCGTTTTCTATCAATGGCTTCTCTGATTATTCTGTTGTTAAAGTGTTCAGTTTTGGCGATAGTTCTGGTCTTTTAAAGTCAATATCATGTCCTGTGACTTTAAAGTGTTGGACCAGGAAGAAGTTAGTTCCTCTTTTTTATGAGTTCTTGTGTTCTTCAATCGTGCACTTATTCTTCTGTTGGTTTGTCCGATGTATGTGGTGGGGCAGGCGGTGCATGGATTTATATACTCCTTGATTTTCTAACTCAATTTTGTCTTTGGGGTTTCTTAGGATGGTGGATATTTTTGGTTTGTGCAGAATGCTGTCTTGATGTTGTGTTTGTGGAGGATCTTGCTGATTCTGTCTGTGGTGCCTTTTATATATGGGAGGAGGGCTGTGCCGTTTTCTTGTTCTCTGTCTTGGATTTTAGTGGGAGTTCTTTTGGATTAGCTTGGTAATCTTATTTCTTTGGAATCCATTGGATGTTGAATACGTTAGTGAGAGTGTCTAGTTCGGTTTTAGGTGTTGTTAAGTCAGCTAAGCATTTTGTTCTGGAGATGAGTGTCTTGGCTTGAGTTGATCTGTGCTGGGTGGTGGTGTGAGAGTGCGTGCAGATAGCGGTTTGTGTGTTTTCTTCTGTAGATGGTGTGTCCTAGGGAGCCATTGGGTTTCCTGTAGATTAAGACATCCAGGAAGGGAAGTTGGTTATTAACTTCTGTTTCCATGGTGAACTGTATTTTGGGGTGTAGGCTATTGAGATGTGTGAGGAAGTTGTCAAGTTTTTCTTTCCCGTGTGGCCAGATTATGAAGGTGTCGTCTACATATCTGAGCCAGAGTTTGGGTTTGTGATCAGATTTTTCTAGAGCTTGGGTTTCAAAGTGTTCCATGTAGAGATTGGCAATGACAGGTGAGGGGGGTGATCCCATGGGTGCTCCTTCTACTTGTTTGTATTTTTGTCCATTATAGATGAAGTATGTGTTGGATAGGCAGTGGTTGGTCAGATCTAGGATGTGCTTGGGGGGGTTATATTTGTTTTGGATAGCTGTCAAGGCTTCTTTGATTGGCACTTGGGTGAAGAGGGATATGACATCAAAGCTCACGAGTAGGTCGCTGGGCTGTAAGTTTTGTTTCTTTATGATCTCTATGAACTGGAATGAGTTTTTTACGTGTGAGGTGATGGATTCTGCATAGGGCTGTAGTTGTTTGGTGAGAAATTTGGCTAGGTTTTGTAGAGGTGAGCCTATGGAGCTGACTATGGGTCTGAGTGGGGTTCCTTCTTTGTGTATCTTGGGGAGGCATAGAGCTTAGGGCATCTGGATGATTTCTCTCTGGGAATGATTCTTTGTTGGATTTCTTCGCTGATGGGGGAGGCTTTTATTTTGGATCTAGTGGTTTTTTCTAGGTAGGTGGTGGGGTATGTCTTTAGGGGCTTGTATGCAGGGTCTTGGAGTAGGTTGGTTAATTTGGTTTGGTAGTCAGATGTGTTCATAACCACCGTGGCATTGCCCTTGTCTGCTGGTAGGATTATTATGCTGAAGACAGACTAACTTCAACTGCTAGTGGGGGTTTGAACCCTCACCCAATCAGTTCAAACCCCCACTAGCAGTTAAAAAGGAAGAAACAGCTGCAATCACGCGGGAGAAAACCCGAATAACCAAAGACCTACATATATATATATTCGGGTTTTCTCCGTAAAATTGGAAGTCTTCACACTTCCAATTTTACAGGAGAAAACCCGAACAACCAAAGACCTACATACATACACCTGAAAACCTCAGAAAACAAATATATATATATATATATGTAGGTCTTTGGTTATTCGGGTTTTCTCCGTAAAATTGGAAGTGTCTTGGCGGCGTTTTGTCTCATTCGTCATCTTCAGGTTCAGCTTGTGCTTAGCATTGCTCCCAGAAGCTAAGCTTTGAAGCCTGAAGATGACGAATGAGACTTCGTAAACGTCGCCAAGACACTTCCAATTTTACACGGAGAAAACCAACAACCAAAGACCTATATACAAACACCCGTGAAAACCTCAGAAAACAAATATATATATATATATATATATATATATATATATATATATATATATATATATATGTATGTATGTATGTATGTATGTATGTATGTATGT